>NC_084582.2:19000000-19092500 GCF_033978685.3 Nerophis lumbriciformis
GCCACGCCTTTAAGGCACTGTTCACTTCTGTGGTCATCGCCCCTGTGGGCGTGACTTAGAGTGGGCATGGCTTACAGTGTCTGCGGCTGCAGCTAGACCAGGGGTGTCAAGCGTACGGCCCACGGGCCGGATCAGGTCCGCGAACAGGTTTTATCTGGCCCGCGGGATGAGTTTACTAAGTATAAAAATGAGCCGAAATTTTTGGAATGAAAAGAACTGCTGTTCTAAATGTGTCCACTAGATGTCGCAAAAGCAATTCTTTGTATCTTTGTAGATGATGCTACATATGTAAAAAAAAAAAACACATGTTAGTGCACCAGTCGAGAAAAATGAGCAAACTACATAAATAACATCCTGTAATTTGATTTTGATATTATTTTTTTATATTGATAGATTGAACCTTAACACCAATGAGTTGACTGATGAACATTATCACATCATTTATTCAGAAAATATAACAACCAGAATACTATTAACCGCAACATGTAAAACCCCCAAGTAATATTATTATTTGTACATTTTCAGAATGAGCTTGTTTTATTTTTAAACAAAGAAAACAATCTGAAGTTGTCTTCATTTTTAAGTTATCGTGCCGTGATTTTACCAGTTCGGCCACTTGGGAGTTGATTTTTCTTCATGTGGCCCCCGATCTAAAATGAGTTTGACACCCCTGAGCTAGACCCTTCTCTGTGTTTTGGACGTTTGTGCGCGCTTGTCCTTGTCAGCCACCGTACTTCCATAGCACAACATAAAAAGAAAACAAAACATATACTGTGCTGTAACACAGTGGTCCCCAACCACCGAATGGTACCGGGCCGCACAAAAAAAAGAAAAAAAATTAAACATTTTTTTATTGAATCAACATAAAAACACAATATATACATTATATATCAATATAGGTCAATACAATCTGCAGGGATACAGTCTGTAAGCACACATGATTGTATTTCTTTATGACAAAAAAATAATAATACAATTTTCAAGCGTTGACTGGTCCGCAGCTACAAAAAGGTTGGGGACCACTGCTGTAACACATATAAGATATACATAAGATGTAATTTAAGACCTAATTTAGGCCACAAATATGTAGAATATGCTGGAAAAAAACATTTGTAAAATTATTTGTGATGTAGTGAAGCCGCAATATTTGAAGCGCAATGTGTCAAGGGATGACCAAATTAATATACCGGTAACTGTACTTATTTTTTCCCATCTTTGCATGAAAGTAGTAACATTAAAAAGTTGGTTCCAAAATACATAAAATGTTTTTTTTACATCCAGCAAATCAAGCACTTGACTCGTGTATGCAATGATTCAAATAATTATCTTTATGTGCATATTACTCCTCTTTATTTGCTACAATCTGCTGTTCTGATTTATTATTTACATTTTTTTTTTCAGATGGATTGGACAATATTTCACCAATTTGACCTGACCAAAACTCCTCCAGCTAAGGTGCATCTAGTGTAGTTAGTGACATGTTTAGTATCTACTTCCCTAGTTGCTCCTTCTGGCTGGAGAGCTTTTTTCACTGCCACCAACCTTAGGATATCTTACTTTTAAAAAAATGGTATTTTAACTATTCAACACGACACATATGAACAAAAAAAACGACTGGTCAGTTCTATAGGAAGTATTATAATGTGCACCTAAATATATTTACAGTGTAACATTCCTGTTTGATTGTTCACATTTGGGAACACTTTCCCCCATGGAATAGAGGAGAACTATTTGAGTTTCTGCTAATACTCTGCCTGTTGGCATCCTAGATGCTTTTTTGAACTGTCCTGGTAATGTTTAAGTAATGTATACATTTGAACTCAAACCATGAAGGCATGGTAAATATATTTTTAAGACAATCTTCCTTCATAATTCCTCCAAATAAGCTGTTTGGCATTTGCCCAATTTGTGATGTTTTTCCCATTTTTGACATTGGCGAATATATATATATCTATACTGTACATCAAAAAAAAAAAAATAAAAAAATAAATAAATAAATATATATATATATATATATATATAGCTTACATAACCTCACTAAATAGTGACTCGGCTGTTCCAAAGTGCTCACAGTGCAGATAGTCTACTCACTTCACCTACTGCACTTTGTGCACTTGAGGTGTTGCCGGTCTCCTTTCTCGAGCAGCCATTATTTAATGTGTGTGTAAAGTGGACATTTAAAAGTGCTGACAGTAAGTTTTGTTGGTTTGCTTACAGCTTCTGTCACTTTGGGCTGTGCAAATCCATGCAAAGCTCTCTGTTTGCTACACAAAACACACAGAAAGATACCTGTTTGTGCGTGCGTGCGTGTGTGTATGTGTGTGTGACGGTGTATGTGTGTGTTTCCGTAGATACTTTTTTGATTGAAAAAATATACTTTGTACTGCTGTTTTTTTTCTACACTTGACTTTACTAACTAAATTAATTGCATAGTATCTATATTCAATCCGTCAGATGATTATAACAGCTAGATATGTATATAAATGTTAGCTGGATGTTTATATAAACATTATCGAGGTGTTTTTAATTTTTTTTTTTATAAAAGCTAGCATAAAGTTTGTATAAATGTTAGTTTAATGTTTGTATACATATTAGCTAGATGTTTCTATAAATGTTAGCTAGATGTTTATATAATGTTAGCTACAGTAGATGTTTATTTAAATATTAGGTATATGTTTATCTAAACATTAGCTAGATGTTTAATACATCTTAGCTGGATTTTTATATAAACGTTAGCTAGGTGTTTACAAAACCCAAAACCAGTGAAGTTGGCACGTTGTGTAAATCGTAAATAAAAACAGAATACAATGATTTGCAAATCCTTTTCAACGTATATTCAATTGAATACACTGCAAAATCAATATATTTAATGTTTGAATTGAGAAACATATATATATATATATATATATATATATATATATATATATATTTTGCAAATAATCATCCATTCATCCATCCATTTTCTACCACTTGTCCCTTTTGAGGTCGCGGGGGGTGCTGGAACCTATCTCAGCTGCATTCGGGCGGTAGGTGGGGTACACCCGAGACAAGTCGCCACCTCATCGCAGGGCCAACACAGATAGACAGACAACATTCACACTCACAATTGCAAGTTAAAACTCTACTATGCAACGCGAAAGCCATTTATCAACAACACCCAGAAACGCCGCCGGCTTCCCTGGGCCCGAGCTCATCTACGATGGACTGATGCAAAGTGGAAAAGTGTTCTTTGGTCTGACGAGTCCACATTTCAAATTGTTTTTAGAAACTGTGGACGTCATGTCCTCTGGACTAAAGAGGAAAAGAACCATCCGGATTGTTATAGCCGCAAAGTTCCAAAGCCAGCATCTGTGATGGTGTGGGGGTGTATTAGTGCCCAAGACATGGGAAACTTACACATCTGTGAAGGCACCATTAATGCTGAATGGTACATACAGGTTTTGGAGCAACATATGTTGCCATCCAAGCAACGTCGTTTTCATGGACGCCCCTGCTTATTTCAGCAAGACAATGCCAAGCCACATTCTGCACGTGTTGTAACAGCGTGGCTTCGTAGTAAGAGTGCGGGTACTAGACTGGCCTGCCTGTAGTCCACACTTGTCTCCCATTGAAAATGTATGGCGCATTATGAAGCCTAAAATACAACTTAAGCTGTACATCAAGCAAGAATGGGAACAAATTCCACCTGAAAAGCTTCAAAAATTGCTCTGCTCAGTTCCCAAATGTTTACTGAGTGTTGTTAAAAGGAAAGGCCATGTAACACAATCTAAGTTAATGATTATTTGCAAAAAAAACATGTTTCTCAGTTCGAACATTAAATATCTTGTCTTTGCCGTCTATTCAATTTAATATAAATCAAAAAGGATTTGCAAATCATTGTATTCTGTTTTTATTTACGATTTACACAACGTGCCAACTTCACTGGTTTTGGGTTTTGTATATAAAGTTTACCTAGATGTTTATATAAAGGCTAGCTTAAAGTTTGTATTAAGGTTAGTTCAATGTTTGTATAAACGTTAGCTAGATGTTTATATAAAGGCTAGTCCAAAGTTTATATAAAGATTAAGCTCGATGTTTGTATAAAGGATAGCCTAAAGTTTATATAATAAGCTTTGCTCCTTCCTACTCCTTTTCGGACGTGTTGTAAAGCAAAAGTAATAATATGTGATGTATCAAGTTGAAACTGCAAACATGTTCGAAATAAACTTCAACCAACCAACAAAAGTTAGCTAAATGTTTATATAGAGGCTAGCTTAAAGTTTGTATAAAGGTTAGTTCAATGTTTATATAAACGTTACCAAGATGTTTATATGAAGGTTAGCTAGATGTTTATTTAAAGGCTAGCCTAAAGTTTGTATAAAGGTTAGTTTAATGTTTACATTAATGTTAGTTAGATGTGTATATAAAGGCTAGCTTAAAGTTGGTCTAAATGTTAGTTTAATGTTTATATAAAGGATAGCTACATGTCCGGCTTAAAAATGGTCTAAATGTTAGTTGAATTTGTATATAAATGTTAGTTATATGTTTATATAAAGGCTAATTAGAGGTTTAGATTAAGGTTAGCTAATGTTTGTAAACGGCATGATGCATTCGAAAAAAAAGGTATTTTTTTTAACACCGATTTGGCCTGTTTTAACGTCGATTTATACTTACCACTGATGTCCTTACCTCCAGCAGCTCTCCCTGCACTGTGTCCTCCTAACGCTAGTCTTAATTAACCAGGAATTAGAAAATCATCTTCGCTGTTTTCTTTGCTGGCTCTTCTGTCTCATCCTCTGCATCTGTGTTCTCAATTTGTATCTCTTCTACATCGCCTTCCTCATTGTCCTCAATCTCTTCTGATCTCTCTTGATCTTCCAGTGTTGCCAAGTCCTCGGTAAGAAAAGTAGCTATTGACTGTCATAAAAGTTTCTAGATGACATTGTTGCCTCGTTTGCATAACTGATTACAATGGACGCTGTAGGAAAGAGAAGTAACTTTGTGGGAGTGAGTTAAAAATTAAAATCATGATTAAAACTAAGTTTTCTTGTGTTTATTATTAGTTTAATAGTGTTATTATTTATTCTACATCGTTAAATGTTAGTATCAAATTTTATCAAAAGATTAAAAAGGTTTTGATATTCATGAACAAACCAAATCTATGACTGGCTCATTAACATGAACAACATTTTTGTAGTTATTTGAAGTGTGACAGGGATGATACATATAAAGGTAAACTAGATGTTTAAAAAAAGGATAGGTAGGTTAAGGTTAGCTAGATGTTTGCATAAAGAAAGGATAGCTAGATCAATCAATCAATCATCCATCCATCCATCCATCCATTTTCTACCGCTTGTCCCTTTTGGGGTCGCGGGGGGTGCTGGAGCCTATCTCAGCTGCATTCGGGCGGAAGGAGGGGTATACCCTGGACAAGTCGCCACCTCATCACAGGGCCAACACAGATAGACAGACAATATTCACACTCACATTCAAAAAAATCAATGTTTATTTATATAGCCCTAAATCACGAGTGTCTCAAAGGGCTGCACAAGCCACAAGGACATCTTGGCTCAGATCCCCTTTAGATGTTTATATAAAGGTTAGCTTAAGTTTGTATAAAAGTCGGTTTAATGTTTACATAAAGGTAAGCTATATGATTAGGGGTGCAACAAATAATCAATTAAATCGATTAATTTGATTAGGAAAAAGTTTTTATTTATATTTAGTTGCTTTGATTAATCTTTTAGTGAGTGTACAAATTACTCAAATCCGGACCGCATGGAGTGCCTGGAACTATAAATATTGTTTAAATAGGGCACACATTAGAGCTATGGTGTGTCAGTGTTGTGATGTAATTACAGCAGAGATATATATTTTTTTTAATTAATTGATTTTTATTAATACAAACACATTGAAGGTGCAATTTTGATGTTGACATTGTTTTTGTTTAGTTAAAGGAGTCAATCAATCAATGTTTATTTATATAGCCCTAAATCACAAGTGTCTCAAGTCAAAGGGCTGCACAAGCCACAACGACATCCTCGGTACAGAGCCCACATAAGGGCAAGGAAAAACTCACCCCAGTGGGACTTTGATGTGAATGACTATGAGAAACCTTGGAGAGGACCGCATATGTGGGTAACCCCCCCACCCCCTCTAGGGGAGACCGAATGCAATGGATGTCGAGTGGGTCTGACAAAATATTGTGAGAGTCCAGTCCATAGTGGATCCAACATACCGTAATAGTAAGAGTCCAGTCCATAGTGGGGCCAGCAGGAAACCATCCCGAGCGGAGACGGGTCAGCAGCGCAGAGATGTTCCCAACCGATGCGCAGGCGAGCGGTCCACCCCGGGTCCCGACTCTGGACAGCCAGCACTTCATCCATGGCCACCGGACCTGTGTCCCCCCCTCCACAAGAGAGAGGGGAGCAGAGGAGAAAAGAAAAGAAACGGCAGATCAACTGGTCTAAAAGGGGGGTCTATTTAAAGGCTAGAGCAGGGGTCCTCAAGTACAAATCTTGAAGGTCCACAAATTTTTTTTTTTAAACAGGCTGGGTCCGTTTATTATCGGTCAAGCTTATATAGTAGCAGGAGGTAGGTAGTTTAACATTTTCTTAAAATTAACAAAAATAAAATAAATATCCAATAAAATACATGAAATGTTTTCTTTGAAACAAAAATAAATAAGAACTTTGAAAAAATGTGTCCTCTGCATTTGACCCATCCCTTGATCACCCCCTGGGAGGTGAGGGGAGCAGTGGGCAGCAGTGGCGCTGCGCCCGGGAATCATTTTTGGTGATTTAACCCCCAATTCCAACCCTTGATGCTGAGTGCCAAGCAGGGAAGAATGCTGGTATGAGCTTTTAAACATAACCCGTTAACTGCTGCCAATCAAATGGTGAATAAGATACTTTTTAGGGTTCATATGTTTGTAAATCTGACTGTGATGAAGTCAGTGCCTCACCAGCCATCAACCTCACCGCACGTTACTGCTCTGTTGCTATTTGTTGTTGTGTCATAGATTTAACAAAAATCTTGCTTGATGTTTCATATGACTTTTTCAGCCTCGTGATTTCTTTTTTTCTTAGCTCTGAATCATGAGGAAATGTCTCTTCAAATTCGCGGTGCTCTTTCAGATAGTGACGTTTCAGATTTTCACTTTTCACCAGAGCAACAGTACTGTTGCATATTAGACACATTGGTCTGGTACTTGCAGTAGGTAGGATGAAACATATTGCTCTGTCCATTCTTCCTTGAAACGTCGGTTTTCCCTGTCCACCTTTCTTTTACCAGCCTGAGCCAACTTGGAGCATGCCATTGTGATTTGATTGACATTCGGTGACTGACGAGTGAACAGTTAGCGAAGTAGCGATACGAGACAACTGTGTGCATGCAGCGAAAGGTTCCATGCACTGTGCACTGCACATGTGTATGACCCAGGTGGTAACAGCCTATCAGCAAGTCGTTGTGATAGAGATGACAACCCATACCCCGGAATCAGCCAATCAGAGTGGCGTTCTCTCACTCTCACTCCGTCTCTCTCTCTCTCTGAGAGAGAGACAGAGAGAGAGCGAGAAGTGTACCGGTAAACGAAACGTGGAGATATTTGACTAAAACAACAAAGAACGTTGACTTGCGCTAGCGATAACTCACAGATGAATACAATTATTATATTTTTTTATAATAATTATAATTATAATAATAAAAAAAATAATTAAAAAAAAATAATTTTTTTTTTTACTATAATTCGTGCTGGGTCCGGACGGACACGTCGCTGGGTCCGGACATGGACCGCGGTCCGCCTGTTGAGGATCCCTGGGCTAGAGTATACAAATGAGTTTTAAGATGGGACTTAAATGCTTCTACTGAGGTAGCATCTCTAACTGTTACCGGGAGGGCATTCCAGAGTACTGGAGCCCGAATAGAAAACGCTCTATAGCCCGCAGACTTTTTTTGGGCTCTGGGAATCACTAATAAGCCGGAGTTCTTTGAACGCAGATTTCTTGCCGGGACATATGGTACAATACAATCGACAAGATAGGCTGGAGCTAGACCGTGTAGTATTTTATACGTAAGTAGTAAAACCTTAAAGTCACATCTTAAGTGCACAGGAAGTCAGTGCAGGTGAGCCAGTATAGGCGTAATATGATCAAACTTTCTTGTTCTTGTCAAAAGTCTAGCAGCCGCATTTTGTACCAACTGTAATCTTTTAATGCTAGACAAAGGGAGACCCGAAAATAATACGTTACAGTAGTCGAGACGTAACGAACGCAGTAAAGATTATAACAAGCAGAAACACAGTTTTTTCAATTATTCAACAAAAGTAATGGATAGATTATTTATTTACTAAAATAATCAATAACTGTAGCCCTATCAATGTTTATGCAAAGGTTAGTTGGATGTTAATAAAATGTTTATAAAAAAGTGTTGAATATTTGTATAAAGCTTAGCTTATTTTTATACCAAGAATACATGTTTATATAAGGGTTAGTTAAATGTTTGTACGTGTAACCCTGGAATCATGCATGCATACAATAGCCATGTTACTGTAAATAAAAAGGTTAGCTTATTCTCGATAGAAAAAAACCTGATACTGATATGATCCGATATCTCATTTTTATGCCAATATGGAACATAAAACATTATTTCATTATTAACATATACAGTATATCGTTAGATTTTGTATTTCTCAAAAGTGCACCCCAAATAGTACAGCAACACGTTATTACACTATGTTTCCTCAAATGACAAGAGTAAAGAATTGGAATCTTCAAGAATAGTCAGTGTATATCTTGGATGACATGCTTCATTTCTACAGTCTTGTCCTTTGAGGAGATCAAATAAATCTGAGTGTTGAAATGTGATGGATGTACTCACCTTTGTGGCCACCAGGGAGCATCAAACACTGACATCATCTGTTATGTCCTATTTATTAACTTATTTACAGTTTGTATATTATATTATTGTCTTACTTTTTGCTTATTTATTTTTTTATTTGATTTTGTGAGTGTTTTGGAGTGGTGAGTTAAATAAAACGAAGAGAATAAATAATTGTTTGTTCAATTTATGAAATCTTGTAATAATTCAAGTTCAATGACGGTTAATGTGTGTTAAAACATTTTCAGTAAAAATCCAAGCCGTATCGATCCGTTGTGGGGAAGAAGGAGCTGAGCCGGAAGGCAAAGCTCTCAATTTACCGGTCGATCTATACGTTCCCATCCTCACCTATGGTCATGAGTTTTGGGTTATGACCGAAAGGACAAGATCACGGGTACAAGCGGCCGAAATGAGTTTCCTCCGCCGGGTGACATGGCTCTCCCTTAGAGATAGGGTGAGAAGCTCTGTCATCCGAGGGGAGCTCAAAGTAAAGCAGCTGCTCCTCCACATCGAGAGGAGCCAGATGAGGTGGTTTGGGCATCTGGTCAGGATGCCACCCGAACGCCTCCCTAGGGAGGTGTTTAGGGCACGTCCGTCTGGTAGGAGGCCACGGGGAAGACCCAGACTATGTCGCCCGGCTGGCCTGGGAATGCATCGGGGTCCCCCGGGAAGAGCTGGACGAAGTGGCTGGGGAGAGGGAAGTCTGGGCTTCCCTGCTTAGGCTGCTGCCCCCGCGACCCGACCTCGGATAAGCGGAAGAAGTTTTACGTTTGGCAAATTACTGGATTGTGCTCAGTCAGGCACACTTTGCCCCTCCACTCCCTGGTCTGTCAGGGAAGGCAGCCTATGATGTTTATTGCATTTATTTCTATGTTAAATTGGTTTATTTTGGACTAGTGACTGAATTTTTAAACGTTATAATAATAATTATAATATTATTATAATATATGATATTATAATATTATAATAACATAATGATTATAGTTATTGTAATTAAAACAAAAGGGAACTATTGTATTAGATAGATACATAGTACTTTATTGATTCCTTCAGGAGAGTTCCCTCAGGAAAATTACAATTCTTAATTAATTATTCTTATATACTATTATTTTGTACTGTATGTAGGGAAACATTTTTTTTTAATTTTTGCTTAAAATATGTGTCCTCTGTTTTATCATAATCATTTACCGAAAGCAACTTGACAAAATGATTTGTTTCAAGTAGAAAGTATTGGAATCGGATACATACCAACATTCTACGCCGATTGGACGCTAGGTGGCGACATTTCATGTTCATTGAATCAAAGGTGAGCGTTTCAGGTACACATGTGATGTTAGTGTCGACTCTTCTGGTTCTCCTTTGACATTTAAACTATTTTCTGTGTTTAGAAGCGAGTATTTTAATTTTAATTTGAAAAAAAGTGCAATGCTAACAGTAATAATAAAGCACAAAGGCACATCCATATAATTGCATCCAGTTGTACTTCATCAGCTTCCCCACCTCTGACGTCACACCCATGCCACTTGTGCACTTGCGAGCGCGTGTGTGTTCACTACGCATGTGTATGCACGTGTACGCGCTTCCAGGGGCGCGCACCCGCATGTAGGTTGGATGCAGAAATCTTCCCAACTTGGCAACATCCCGTTACTCGGGCGAGCCTGAACGCAGGATCATCACACGTGCAGGAGGATGCTGATCCCAACCTCTGCAGCGTCCCGAACCCCGCACCGGATCCTCTTTTAATGCTTTCACTTTCGTTTCGATTCTTGGCGTTTGCACTTTTACAGCCATGTTTAGCCGAACAGTCTCCAGTGCGCTTCTTCTGTGCGTCTTCCTGCACTTCTGCGCGATAGACGGACAGACGCCGAACTGCCAAGAGGTCCGCGCCGTGTTTCACACTCTGCACCCCGGCTCCAAGTGGGTTCCTGAAACCGCCGTGTCAGGTAACTTCATTGCTTCCTCATAGGCGTCCCACTTTTACGCACCAAGAATGTCCGTGAATGCATCACTGCTTGTCTGCAGCAAGAAGACAGTTTGAAAGTGCTTTGATTTATTGATACTCATGCAGGAGGTCACACACGCACACGCTTTGTCCAGGTATGCTGTAACTTGAATTCCACGCACCAGTAAAAATACAAAATAATCCATTGTTAATTAATTAAAGCTTTGATTCTGACTGCACTAAACTTTAACACGAATGATTGCTACACAACACATCAAAACGGTGTCCCCTTATAGATAACATATTAAAGCACCAGTTCTCAAACTTTTGTTTAGTTTTAGTACAAGTACTCCCTGAGAAAACACTTGGCTCTCCAAGTATTACCATAATGACCAACATACAGTAGCATAGTAGGCCTAAGCATTCATCAAAACACGGCAAATATTTCATTGAGTAAGTATACATTCGGCCAATGTAACATTACACACTGTTTGAACAGGAACACTGTGTTTGAAAATAGGTAAAATTAAACTAAAAATGTGATTAGGTGAATCTCTGGCGTACGATGAAGCCCGCATACCACTAGTGGTAGACCGTACACAAATTCCACAGTTTGAGAATCACTGTATTAAAGAAAATAGCTTACGGTAAATCTGTTTTTGTAGCCTGTTGCATTCATGTTCTGTATGCAAATAGAGCTCTACCATCAGAGAATGTTAATTAAAAGCATCTAAAAGTCCTCCAGGTGAACTGTTTTGTCATTCCGCCCCAAAAATTGTGTTATATATATATATATATATATATATATATATATATATATAGGGCAGGACGGTGGAACAGGGGGTTAGTGCATGAAGGTCCTGAGTAGTTCTGGGTTCAATCCCGGGCTCGGGATCTTTCTGTGTGGAGTTTGCATGTTCTCCCCGTGACTGTGTGGGTTCCCTCCGGCTACTCCGGCTTCCTCCCACCTCCAAAAACATGCACCTGGGGATAGGTTGATTGGCAACACTAAATTGGCCCGAGTGTGTGAATGTGAGTGTGAATGTTGTCTGTCTATCTGTGTTGGCCCTGTGATGAGGTGGCGACTTGTCCATGGGTGTACCCCGCCGTCCGCCCGAATGCAGCTGAGATAAGCTCCAGCTAACACATATGTATATATATATATATATATATATATATATATATATATATATATATATATATATATATATATATATAAGCAGGGTTCAAATTTAACCGCCCTTGTGAAGTGCCGCAATGCCCCCAAAAAATTGACCAGCATCGACGGCAAGAACATGCCATGACCACCCTTGACTTTTTACTTATTAATGGACAATTGTAATGTAATTGTTTCGTCGAATAAATTGATAAAAACACTCCGAGATTACTTATTTTTCTTACATTTTCAACTGTTTAAGACATCGCATGATTAACGTTAATCGGTATAAACAACATGGGCCCAGCCATTTTGGGCAATATATATATATATATATATATATATATATATATGTATATATATATATATGTATATATATATATATATATATATATATATATATATATATATATATGTATATATATATATATATATATATATATATATATATATATATACATATGTTAGGTCAGGAAAAAACACAGAGTCTATTTCATCCCTACAAGCCTGTTTTGCAGGTTTCTCTGCTCTTCAGGGGATTTTATTGAAGTGTCTCACTTCAATAAAATTTCCTGACCTAATGTATATTCCGCTCTACCCTGGTATTGAGCACTGTATAACAAATAAACCACAGAAACCTCGACTATACACATATATATACATATATACACATATATATACATATATATACATATATACACACATATATATATATATATATATATATATATATATATATATATATATATATATATATATATATATATATATATACATATACATATACATATATATATATATATATATATATATATATATATATATATATATATATATATATATATATATATATATATATATATATATATATGTATGCATGTTTTGGAGCCCCTGCCTCGAAAGAAAATAATATATATATATATATATATATATATATATATATATATTACATTTTATTTGTATTGCACTTTACATTTGAATAACAAATCTCAAAGTGTTAGTGCAAAGTGATATGTTATATATATATATATATATATATATATATATATATATATATATATATATATATATATATATATATATATATATATATATATATATATGTATGCATGTTTTGGAGCCCCTGCCTCGAAAGAAAATAATATATATATATATATATATATGTATATATATATATATATATATATATATATACATATATATATATATATATATATGTACATATATATATATATATATATATATATATATATATATATATATATATATATATATATATATATATATATATATATATATATATATATATATATATATATATATATATATATATATATATAACATTTTATTTGTATTGCACTTTACATTTGAATAACAAATCTCAAAGTGCTAGTGCAAAGTGATATGTTAACATATATATAATATATATATATATATATATATATATATATATATATATATATATATATATATATATATATATATATATATATATATGTATAGGAATAAATAATTCAAACAGCCACCAAAAAGAGGAGGTGTGACGTGCATCAAAAACCTTTTCTTGGCATGCCCTTAACGTCTCATATTCATTTCCCATCTGTGTGTGCCTGCATGCTGCTCAATGCATCCACTTTTAATCACACATTCTCCACCTGGGCCAGCAAACGTCTCCGCTGCCTGCCAAAGAGCAGAAAGATTCAACCTATTCCCAAAAATATGATATCAATGTCAGGTGTGTCTGTATTTAGTAAGGAACTAAACATGCAGTCAGCCAAAGGCACTCTTCTGGACTGCTTGTCCTCATAGGATCACAGGTGCGCCAGAGCCTATTTCAGCTAACCTGGAGTGAAATGTCACAAACAAACATGTTAAAATAATCATAAAACATCACATTCACAAACAAGGACAATTTAAAAATGTGGTTCAGAGGAAACTGGATATTAGTTAAAGTAACCATGCATGTAAAAAAAAAGGGGGGAGGGGGGATTTTATACTTCTTCCCATTACCCTTTGAGATGTATTTATTTAAATTTTATTTAATTTTCTTAATTCAATTTGCTTTTCTTTTTTGTGAAATATTAATATTGCCATTGAGCACAAGACAGTTCACTGGAGATATGTATGTATATTATGTACTACATGTATGATGTGGAGCTGACTATGACATACTCAATAAACAACTACCAAAAAACTGACATGTTTTCAGGATGTGGGAAGAAGAAGCCAAAGTATTAAAAGAAACACACAAACATGTGGAATATTAACACGCAAACTCCTGAATGTGAGACGGATGTGCTAAACGACCCTCCACCATGCAGCATTTTTGCAATCCATACCATAAAAGTTTCACCTCACAAAGCTCTGCAACAAGGGCGGTATAACATCGGGATCCCTTTGAAACACAAAAAACATACTTTTATTTAGGGGCATTTCAATAAAATTAAGATATTGTTTGTTAGTAATTCAAAAAGTGTAACTTCATTTTTTATAGAATCAATACACACAGATTCTATACAGAACTCCTGCCCCAAGTGGAGCAGTTCAAGTACCTCGTAGTCTTGTTCACGAGTGAGGGAAGAGTGGATCGTGAGATCGACAGGCGGATCGGTGCGGCGTCTTCAATAATGCGGACGCTGTATCGATTCGTTGTGGTGAAGAAGGAGCTGAGCCGGAAGGCAAAGCTCTCAATTTACCGGTCAATCTACGTTCCCATCCTCACCTATGGTCATGAGCTTTGGGTTATGACCGAAAGGACAAGATCACGGGTACAGGCGGCCGAAAAGAGTTTCCTCCGCCGGGTGGCGGGGCTCTCCCTTAGAGATAGGGTGAGAAGCTCTGTCATCCGAGGGGAGCTCAAAGTAAAGCCGCTGCTCCTCCACATCGAGAGGAGCCAGATGAGGTGGCATCTGGTCAGGATGCCACCCGATCGCCTCCCTAGGGAGGTGTTTAGGGCACGTCCGACCGGTAGGAGGCCACGGGGAAGACCCAGGACACGTTGGGAAGACTATGTCTCCCGGCTGGCCTGGGATCGCCTCAGGATCCCCCGGGAACAGCTGGACGAAGTGGCTGGGGCGAGGGGAGTCTGGGCCTCCCTGCTTAGGCTGCTGCCCCCGCGACCCGACCTCGGATAAGCGGAAGAAGATGGATGGATGGATGGAATACACACAGATTGCAATATTTCATGAATATTTTCATACATACTGAATTTGTTAATTCCCTAGTAATTCTATTGATTTCAGCTCACAGTTAATAAAACAATTAATTTGCTAATTTGGTCAAAAAGTATAATATTAAGAATGCTAACTATAGTTAACACTCCAGGCAGAAAGTGAACTACAAAAACTTCCAGGGCCTTTAACTGTCTTCTTTATTTTTTTTCAAAATTTCTGTCATTTTGGAACAAAATGAGAGAATGCTGCCGATTCCGATACCAATAATCCATGTGTAAAATCGGCCGATACCGATATCGATCACGTGTATTAACTGTACATTTTTCTATGTATTTATGATGAGTGCTTTTGAGAGTTTAACAATATCAACACACTATTCCTTATTCTCTTGTGTTACATACCATTGTTTGAGCAAAACAAAGCCAATAGTACACAATAACTAAACAATATAAAAAACTACTGTGCTCGTATCAATCATATACTGATACCACCCTTGTCCTCGACACCACCAATTTATGGATCGATCCGCCCTCCTATTAAGATGTGTCTGTACAGTACATGCAGTACCACCATGATATGATGATGCTGCTGCCACTGATGCGTTTCTAATGGGTTGTACTTGTATAGCGCTTTTCTACCTTCAAGGTACTCAAAGCGCTTTGACACTACTTCCACATTTACCCATTCACACACACATTCACACACTGATGGAGGGAGCTGCCATGCAAGGCGCTAACCAGCACCCATCAGGAGCAAGGGTGAAGTGTCTTGCTCAGGACACAACGGACATGACGAGGTTGGTACTAGGTGGGGATTGAACCAGGGACCCTCGGGTCGCGCACGGCCACTCTTCCACTGCGCCACGCCGTCCCTTACCTCATTATCCTCTTGCATGTTTGGATCAATCATTCAGCTCACCTGATTAAACTCTAAACAGGAAAAGCAGGATAACACAAATACTAAATCTTACTTTTTTTTAAATGTACTGACATAAGTACAGAATACACATGGTGCCTATTATTAATAATACCTCAGCTCTATGTTAACCAGTGTTGGGTTAGTTACTGAAAACCAGTAACTAGTTACAGTTACTAGTTACTTTATTTCAAAAGTAACTCAGTTACTAACTCAGTTACTTAAACCAAAAAGTAATGCGTTACTGTGAAAAGTAACTATTTAGTTACTTATATATATATATTTAAAACATTTTTAAGGCCCCATTTAATGCCCTTTTAGCCTTCATTTTAGTACTGTTATTGCACTGGAGAATAATACAATCTGTTGATCAACTTGACATGCATTTGCATCACTGAACTCTGCTAAGCAATGTGCTCTACATAAAACACACAAAGACAAAGATATGTTTTAAAGGGCCAATTTGTTTCAGACCAGAACAAATTGACAAAACTATTTTAAATAGCTACAACTTAACATACATAAGTAACAAACAGCATAATAACAACATAGCTGTAAAACAAGAAAGGCACACACTACATACATAAAGCCTAACCAGGCGTTTTCTCAAGGAATTCTGAAATAAAATCATGTCTGAAGCCCAGAACACTCTACACATTTCCCCACTTAGTTTAGAGAAAAGG
This sequence comes from Nerophis lumbriciformis, assembly GCF_033978685.3. NCBI lineage: Eukaryota > Metazoa > Chordata > Actinopteri > Syngnathiformes > Syngnathidae > Nerophis > Nerophis lumbriciformis. The sequence continues at coordinate 19,016,726 of NC_084582.2, forward strand.
AAATATTAGCCTGGCCCACTAGTATCCCTCTTTAGGTTTGTGAACTTTATAGTCTAAACATTTAGAGTGATGTGATAATCAAACACTCTAAAAGTTTAAAATGAAAGAGTATATAAGAGAATTGACAGAGTGTGTGTACCTTCAGTGTGCAGTGCCTCATTAAAATCCAGCCGCTGTTGGAGGTGGAGGTGTGTCTCTTTACTAGCTTCGTCGAAGCATGTTGTTTTTGTCGCTGTTTCAGCATATTTGAAACTTACATTCAACTAAAATGTTCTTTTCTTTGTGGTCGATAAAAGAAACGTACTGAAAATATCTCCATTTTAAGAAACTCGGCTTCGGGGTTCGCCATGACGTCTTGATAGTAGACACAGACACGCCCCCTCCCACACACACACACTCACACGCACACACACACGTACACACAGACAGCGCGCGGTGCGCCTCTTTTTTGTCGCCTCTTCAGCAGCGCTGCAACACTCAGATCTTCTCAGTTTCTAGCCGATACTACATAAAAAATAACGCAAAATAACGCAGTAACGCATCATGTAGTAACAGTAACGGAGTTACTGAATATAAAAAATAACGCGTTAGATTACTAGTTACCGCCGATAGTAACGGCGTTACAGTAACGCGTTACTTTGTAACGCGTTAGTCCCAACACTGATGTTAACTCATTGTAATACTTAAAAATAATTATGTACTTCATTGGATATTCAGACCTGATGACTCCTAAAGCTGCCCCCCTAACACTTTATACTCATAATCATCTCCTATGTCATCCATTAGAGTAACGGTAGTCATGTTGATTATTTGTGCTGTGTGAGTTGACATAAAATCATTATATCATCATCATTACATTTTCACACTAATGCATAGTAGTTCTGCATCCTCATATACACCCTCATACTATACATGAATTACAGTAAATTATTCTGGAAAGGGGGCTTCACGGTGGAAGAGGGGTTAGTGCATCTGCCTCACAATACGAAGGTTCTGAGTAGTCTTGGGTTCAATCCCGGGCTCGGGATCTTTCTGTGTGGAGTTTGCATGTTCTCCCCGTGACTGCGTGGGTTCCCTCCGGGTACTCCGGCTTCCTCCCACTTCCAAAGACATGCACCTGGGGATAAGTTGATTGGCAACACTAAATTGGCCCTAGTGTGTGGATGTGAGTGTGAATGTTGTCTGTCTATCTGTGTTGGCCCTGCGATGAGGTGGCGACTTGTCCAGGGTGTACACCGCCTTCCGCCCGATTGTAGCTGAGATAGGCTCCAGCGCCCCCCGCGACCCCAAAGGGAATAAGCGGTAGAAAATGGATGGATGGATATTCTGGAAAGTTGAGTTTCCCTCGTCTAAATACAATATCATGGGAAATATTTTGCTAATTAAATTTGCATATTAAAGTGGGTGTTTTCCCACATAATTGCAATCTATTTCTGGTGTTGTTTTTTATGAAGTAAGGGGACTTGATGACCTCATTGTCTCATTTGCATAATAATTGCAATGAATGCTGTTTGAATAACGTTGTGGGAGAGACAAGAAGTGTAAAAAAAACAACAAAAGCTACTTATTTAGACATCAGTGCTGTGTTAATTTTAAATCAGATTAAAATCACATTTTCAAATGTTGATCCATCGTAATTAGTCACAGTAAATTACTTTCTTGCATAGTTTAAAATGAACTTAAAAAAAAGACACAGATATTTTGACACGTAAATGCAGTTTCATAGTCAGAATGTCTTTTTTTTTAATGATTTATTTGAACGCACGCTATTTATTTGCTGAAAACTTGGTTGCAGTAGTTTGAAGTGCAAATGTCAAACAATTTTGTAATAATATAGTAAATAAGATGCTGATGTGTACACCAATAGATAATATTACTAGAATATATATATTTAGAAAATAATACTAAACACATTCATAAACATAACTCAGAGTCCAGTTATGTCTGCATTCATTCTTCTTTTACAGTTTCTTAGGCATTTTCAGATGACAATGCTAATCTCTTTTTTTGGACAAAATGAGCTAGAATTGCATGATTAATCTGCGTGATTAATGGAATCAATCAATCAATCAAAGTTTATTCATATAGCCCTTAATCAAAAGTGTCTCAAAGGGCCGCAAAGCCACAGTGACATCCTCGGCTCAGATCCCACATCAGGGCAAGAAAAAACACAACCCAATGGGATACAATAAGAAACCTTGAGAATCATTTTTTTTGTAATTAATCGCAAGCGTTAACTTTGACAGCCGTATCAGAAATATGTAAAAAAATGTATTTGTCGTTTCTTTTTGTCTTTTTTTTTTGATAACACAAACAAGATGAGCCTCCAGGAACGTTTTTAGATGGGGAAGGGATCCACAGCTGCACCTGTTGCTCGCTGGAAAGAGAAATACTTGCAAAAAACAGCAGTCACACCAAAAAAAATAGGTGATATGGCCTAAAATCTTCATCAATATATATTTAATGTATATTTTGTTATTGCAAATGCTGCACTGTACATATCACAATATACTATATTATTTGGGATATACATTAAATGATAATAGAGCAATTTTAAAACGGGTTACAAAGTCTTCTATTTTGGCAACTAATGTACACAGTAACATATTCCGTATTTTTTGTTGTTTTATTTTGTCAAAACTATTATTAATCTATTTGCTAATTTACTGATAATATTTGGCTACTTTCTGTTGCAACATGGTTCTAGCTACACTTCTGTTAAACTGTAATAAGGACTTATTCTTTTGTTGTTTGGATACTTTGCATTTGTTTTGGGTGATAGTACAACTTTGAGTATCGAATTAATACCAAGTAGTTACAGGGGCAGTACTGATCATGCCAAATTATTGATTCCATTTTTGACCACAATTATAATCAGATTATTTTGGTACAAATAATTGTTGTTATGTCACAATCAACGCTCTGCTGTGCAGCAAAAAAATCGTCGTATTTTGTGTATTTGGGTATGCATGTCTGTGTGTGCGCACACGTCTCCATATAACAGCATATTTTTCAATTACTCTCGAAAACATGGCTTTATTGCTGCTTGTACTGTATTTGTACGTGTTTGGCAGACATACCTCTTCAATTTGGTATGAAATTGATATTGATACAGCTGTGTAAACGTGACCACAGATCACTCTGAGACACCACACAGTTGTAATAAATAATAATAAAAAAAAAGCTGACGTTAGTGTAGTAATTTTGATATCAAATTTATTTAGATGCTTATTTAATTACATTACACATATTTAATATCTATATAAGTACACATACTTCAGAACTGTATAAATATATATATTGTATACACATTGTGTATGCATATAATATATGTATACATATATATATGTATATATAATACATAATGTACCATATATGTATACAATATATTCATATGAAATTTAAATATATGTACACATGTATACTGTATGTATAGGCTATATACTGTACATATATGTACATATTTTGTTACTTTACATGCAGTCAACCCCGGTCAATTTTTTTTAGTCCAATGAGTCCCCCAAATCAAAAAGTTTGGACACCTCTGGTCTATATACTGCAACCATAATTTGGAGCTCGTTGCTTTTTTCTGAAAAAGAGTATTGAAAGGGGTCTGAATGCTCGCTAAATATAGGGACAAAGTCACAAAGTTGGCAGCCCTTAATGCCCTCTGCTATGTCTTCTTATTTTCTAGACCAGTGTTTTTCAACCTTTTTTGAGCCAAGGCACATTTTTTGCGTTGAAAAAATCCGGAGGCAGACCACCAGCAGATCTCATTAAAAAATGAAACTCAGTTGCCAGTAAAAAGTCGTTGTTGCAAGTATTGGATATGACTTTAAACCATAACCAAGCATGCATCACTGTAGCTCTTGTCTCAAAGTAGGTGTACTGTCACCACCTGTCACATCACGCCCCGACTTATTTTGAGTTTTAGTTCTTGTCTTGCGCTCCTATTTTGGTGTCTTTTTCTCTATTTTTGGTATTTTCCTGTAGCAGTTTCATGTCTTCCTTTGAGCGATATTTCCCGCATCTACTTTGTTTTAGCAATCAAGAATATTTCAGTTGTTTTTATCCTTCTTTGTGGGGACATTGTTGATTGTCATGTCATGTTCGGCTGTACATTGTGGACGCCGTCTTTGCTCCGCAGTAAGTCTTTGCTGTCGTCCAGCATTCTGTTTTTGTTTACTTTGCAGCCAGTTCAGTTTTAGTTTCGTTCTGCATAGCCTTCCCTAAGCTTCAATGCCTTTTCTTAGGGGCACTCACCTTTTGTTTATTTTTGGTTTAAGCATTAGATACCTTTTTACCTGCACACTGCCTCCCACTGTTTTCGACATCTACAAAGCAATTAGCTACCGGCTGCCACCTACTGATATGGAAGAGTATTACACGGTTACTCTGCCGAGCTCTAGACAGCACCGACACTCAACAATAACACATCATTTGCAGACTATAATAACTGGTTTGCAGAAAATATATATATTTAACCCACATAGGTAAATTTAGATAATCTCCCACGGCACACCAGACTGTATCTCACGGCACACTAATGTGCCGCGGCACAGTGGTTGAAAAACACTGTTCTCGACAACCAGGTGTGTATGAGAGGTGGGTTAGGAAGCAGAGTTTCAATGCCACCTTCTGAACAAAACTGTAACGACAAGCGACATCCCGTTGTAATGTGTTAATGAGTTAGTGTGAACAGCTTGCATCAATTCTATTTGTGACGACGCACATGTTGTTGAATTAATACACTGAAAGTTCAATTTTTGGCAATGATTCGTTTCCCCCTAATTTCTCCAGAAAAAAATTCACATTTGCAATAACAATATATAATCTGCCGGTCTCGTTTTTTTAAATCTCATCAAATGAGATGGAAGTGTGACATATACATACAATGTCTGTTTCTTTAGTCAAGCTTCATCCATTAAATAGCTCAGTTACTTTTAATGTGCTTCTTCTGAAGTTTTTTGTCTGCCAAAAGCCCAGAAAGTACATGTCAAACATGATTAACAAACTTGCTTTCGTTGAAGCCAATAGCTGATGAAGATGAAATATGAGCTTCTACTGGTACAAGCAGCAGTGATGATAGCGGACAAAAACAAACACCGAGTTTTCTGAACATCCCAAAGTAGGACGAATAAAGCTTGTTGGAGGCTAAGCTGACATGTGTCACCTTTAAAGCTCCACTCGGTTTTTGCTTGTGCTGAAAGTGTTTGTTAGATTTTTACGGGGATGGGGATGAGCCCAAAAGATCTTGGCAAGTCTGGGTTGGAACTTGGAGGCAGCAGCTGCCCAAGAGCCTCATCTGATCCCCTGCAAATGTTTCAAAACTCCCCCAATGCTCGTACAACAAGACTGATTTAGATTTAGCGAGTATTTAGTTCTTCACAATATGCAGAGCTTGGACTTAAACTTCAAATCCTCTGTATAAACATGCAATTACAGTCCAAAACATATGATTATTACCTTTGCAAAACTTTGACGAATATATTAATAAACCAACGTTACAAACCTTTTAGTGGAGAGATGTTCGGTGGCGACCTGTCCAGGGTGTACCCCGCCTTCCGCCCGATTGTAGCTGAGATAGGCTCCAGCGCCCCCCGCGACCCCAAAGGGAATAAGCGGTAGAAAATGGATGGATGGATGGATGTTCAGAATAGAATAGAAAGTACTTTATTGATCCCTGGGGGAAATTCAGGCAAGTTACTTTTTATTAATTTATCATTGGTGTAAAATTAACAAAATGTTTACAACATCTGGACACGTTTGATTACGAATTGGTACGAAATTTGGTATTTTTATTTTATTTAGGTTTTTTTGGCCGATTTGCGTAAAATTGAATGCGACCAATTTTCGATACCTTTTTAACATGTGATGTCACAGCACCGTCTTAAGCACTTTGATGAGCAACAAGGTGTATTCATAGCGGACTACCTGTAGGTAATGTTGCAATTTTCCATGCCAACAAACCAAGCATGCATGATAGAAAGCACTGAAAAGTAGGGCTCACTCTTCGAAATGCATTGATGCTAATTGGATATGCCATATACATGCTACCGATTAGTATTGGCGATTTTACATGGCGATTTTAAACACCTCCAAATTTGATAATGGAAACTACAACTAAGATGGACGTTACAATCACCTGGTGTGTAATATGTAAAATACTTACAGTATTTTAACAACAAAAGACAAAACTGAGTAATTTAATACGTGTTCAGTAGCACAGTGGCGCAGTAGCTAGTGCATGGGTGTCAAACTCTGGCCCGTGGGCCAAATTTGGCCCGCCGTGTAATTTCACTTGGCCCGTGAGGCGATATCAAATTAACACTAGAGCTGGCCCGCCGATCATATTCAGCGGCGGTGCCGCGGTACACCGCTAATTCTCATACTTGCCAAACCTCCCGGGAGACTCCTAAATTTCAGTGCCTCTCCCGAGAATTATAACGCCCCATTTTCATCCAGTCCAAGAAGTGCTGGCCCAGATACATATTATGTGCGGCTTTGACACGCACACAGAAGTGAATGCAACGCATACTTGATCTTCAGCGATACAGGTTACACTGAGGGTGCCAGTATAAAAAAACTTTAACATTGTTAGAAATATACGCCACACTGTGAACCCACACCAAACAAGAGTGACAAACACATTTTGGGAGAACATCCGCACAGTAACACAACATAAACACAACAGAACAAATACCCAGAACCCTTTGCAGTACTAACTCTTCCGGGACGCTACAAGGTGTGTGTGTGTGTGTGTGTGTGTGTGTGTGTGTGTGTGTGGGAGGAGGGGAGGGACGGCGGGGTTTGGAGGTAGCGGGGGTGTATATTGTAGCGTCCAGGTGTTGTGCCGGATAATGCACCCCCTGACGGGAGTGTTATATCAACTAAAGCCCACACTTAATGTTTCCACGTGCAAGATTGAATCTATTTGAAAAAGTTATTTAATAAGAAGCCAAAAGTGCAAAAACAATAATGTTCGTGTTGGAGGAGTTGTGAATGAATGAAATATGAAATCCGTGCTGCAGTCGCTGCTGGGCCGCAACATTAGGTACACCTGCAGACTGATTGTTTGATTGTTTACATTTGAATATTTACCTCAGAAGGCTGCAAATAGAAAAGAGGCATTCCATTTTTATTTAAATTGTATTTGATATGCCATTGATATTTTTAAATTTTTATTATTATTATTTGAAACTCGAATTTGCATGTCGCTATAAAGTTATATAAGCCTTGCTTGTTCAATATTTAATGCAAAACTTGTTTGGGTCCCTATTAAAAGGTTAATTTGTTCAACCTTGGCCCGCGGCTTTGTTCAGTTTTAAATTTCGACCCACTCTGTATTTGAGTTTGACATACTTGCTTTAATGAAACAAAGTTATGAAGTAAAAACAATGCTCAGACAAAATTTATAACCATAAACGGACATTTTTGCACTGTTTTGCCTTCTAGCCCAGTGAGTTTTAGCGGTAGAGGAATAATACTCGCACCGTTTGAAATATGCCACGTTTGTGGTGGCCAAAACAAGCAACTACTAATCTTTAAGGAAAAACTTTACTTCCCGCCCATAATTCACATGCTTTATGTGAGACAAGAACACACGTCTTTATGTGCGTTCTAGATACTAATAAACTTTTTTGAAACGGATTAATTTATTTCGCCTATAGCGCTGTAAATCAACACCCAAAAACCGTTTGCGTGTACTAAAACACGTGCAAACTTGATAGCAAACGCAAAGCTGATCTACTAAACGTGTGCAAAGTGGATTGCGTCTGTTAAGTGAGCAGAATAAGGCGTGCAATCCATTTTGCGTCTCTGTCTTCATTAATATGCAGAATACATTCTCATTACAAAACATCCACAATACTGGGAGGAGAAGATGCAAATACAATTATTTAGCCCCCGCAAAGTGATATATCAACACTCATCACCGTTTTGCGAGCACTATTTTGCATTTTATTTAGCAAACTTTATTGTGCAAACTGACAGTTTCACACACGGCTGCAGGATCGGTGCTCGCGCTGCACAGACGATGGACAGATGAGAATCCTCCGTCCTATGTGTTGAGCAGTCATCCATCCATCCATTTTCTACCGCTTATTCCCTTCGGGGTCGCGGGGGTTGCTGGAGCCTTTCTCAGCTACAATCGGGCGGAAGGCGGTGTACACCCTGGACAAGTCGCCACCTCATCGCAGGGCCAACACAGATAGACAGACAACATTCACACTCACATTCACACACTAGGGCCAATTTAGTGTTGCCAATCAACCTATCCCCAGGTGCATGTCTTTGGAGGTGGGAGGAAGCCGGAGTACCCGTAGGGAACCCACGCAGTCACGGGGAGGACATGCAAACTCCACACAGAAAGATCCCGACTACTCAGGACCTTCGTATTGTGAGGCAGACGCACTAACCCCTCTTCCACCGTGCTGCCCGTTGAGCAGTCAAAAATTAAAAATATTAAAAGTTTCGTCTATTCAGCAACATCCTTTTATAATTGTTTAGTTGCTAGAAGACTTAAGAGTCTGGTTAAAACACAAGTGGTTTCAATGTAGATACAATGCAGGACTGCCTCTAAAATTCCCCCATAAAAAGTGGTACATGTTTCCTGCTTGTTTGCAAACAAGCCATAACCCCACGTGTAGGAGCATGCTAACATTAATGTGCAGTAAATAATAATGTCCGCCCCTTACAGTACACGCAAAATCCTCATTTCAATAAGGTGGTCTGCACCACTTTAAAATTGCACATACAGTCTTAGTAAATCGAGCTCAACAGCCCACTAATAATACACGCTATTTTATAGATTGCACACACTGTTTGTCGCGTAGTGTTTGGATATTAGTAAATCAGGCCCCCAAGTCTGCCATGATTAGTGGTGGCAAACATGGAAAGTTCTCTGTATGTTGTTGTTGATCAATGTAGCGATCGTTGCAATGTGCCCAAGAAAGAAGTTATGGTAATGCTTAAAATGACCAAAATATGCAAATATTACATATTCCAAGATTTTTTTAGGTTCCGATTCCACTTTCAATTCTACTTAATGATTTGGTTCCTTATCGGTTCGCTGATCAGTTCTTATTTGGGAAAAAAATAGAACAAAAAGGTGGATTGGCATCAATTTAGTTTAGTTTAGAGCTAACATGACCTTACAAAGCCAACAGCGTGGTCTTAAGATGCACATAGCATAGAAAATAAATATAACAAATTCATACACTTCTGTAGAGTTTAATGAATGAACAATCATTGTGGTTTGTGCTGCCCTTTAATAATAATAATAACTGGGATTTATATAGCGCTTTTCTAAGTACCCAAAGTCGCTTTACATGTAGAACCCATCAATCATTCACACCTGGTGGTGGTAAGCTACTTTCATAGCCACAGCTGCCCTGGGGTAGACTGACGGAAGCGTGGCCTTGTAAAAAAAAATCCTTGTATGTGATTGGATAAACCACTTGTCCGTTATCTTGAATCACGTGCTACTTCAACCACTCACATCGAAATCAACCCGTGACGCTGCTGAGAGCGACGCTGGGAAATCCAAAACAGAACAGCCGACATATTGGATAACGACAGAGCGAAAAGTTAGAGAACTTTTACTGAAACAACGCAGCAATGTCAGTAGACCATGAATTGATTACGTGTACCCCGACTTAAACAAGTTGAAAAACTTATTCGGGTGTTACCATTTAGTGATCAATTGTACGGAATATGTACTGAACTGTGCAATCTACTAATAAAAGTTTCAATCAATCAATCAAAGACGATCAATGTCGTTTGTGCAAAGAAAATATTTCGGCACACGACTCCTCGCTGCCTGTCGCCATTGTTGTTTGAATCAAACAATCGCTTCGGCGCTACGTCACATCTATAAAATCCTGCCCGGCGATCCTGATTGGTTCATTATTTTGTGCTATCTTGAAGGAGTTTGCATTGCCTTCGAGCCCAGATCCGCTTCCGCCATCCTAGTCACTGCCGTTGTGTCCTTGGGCAAGACACTTTACCCACCTGCTCCCAGTGCCACCCACACTGGTTTAAATGTAACTTAGATATTGGGTTTCACTATGTAAAGCGCTTTGAGTCACTAGAGAAAAGCGCTATATAAATATAATTCAATTCAATTCAATTCAATTGTGTGGAGCTCAGCAGACTACAAGGACCTGGCGAGAGTCAGGTTATGTAAAAAAACCCCAACAACATTATGATTTGTACATTTTCAGAATGTGCTTGTTCTATTTATAAACAAAGAAAACAATCTGAAGTTGTCTTTATTTTTAAGTTATCGTTCCGTGATTTTACCAGTCCGGCCCACTTGGGAGTAGATTTTTCTCCATTTGGCCCCCCGATCTAAAATGAGTTTGACACCCCTGATATAAAACATTGTTGGATGTTTTTAGAGGGCTTTACAAGCAGAATAGATTGTATCCCCTTTACCTGCATTGTTAAATGCTTTTCACTGGCAGTTTTTCACCATTTTGAATACACAGAAAAGGGGAAAATGTGTGTTCTTGTCTTACATAAAGATTGTGCGTGATGGGTTCCAATTAGGGCTCGGGCGATATTGCCTTTTTTTAATATTGCGATATTTTAAGGCCATATCGCGATACACGATATATATCTCGATATTTTGCCTTAGCCTTGAATGAATACTTGATGCATATAATCACAGCAGTATGATGATTCTATGTGTCTACATTAAAACATTCTTCTTCATACTGCATTAATATATGCTGCTTTTAAACTTTCATGCAGAGAAGGAAATCACAACTAAAAAAATCACTATTTTTTTCATACGGTGTTGATCTGGAAATGTTTGCCTCTGCATTTTGATGGTGTGGGCGTGTGGCACCGAACGGAGATATTGACGCGCGGAGTAAGCCCTCTTCATTGTCTAGCAGGTGACTTTTCAAATGGTGCTACATATTAGCAGTGTAGCTGAGTGTCCTGGGTTCGCCTATATAGTGTACTTATCTAATAAAATAATAAAAGGGAGACATTAGAGCAGGGTCGGTAGCCACCGCTTCTTTAATGTCAACATCACACACCTCCTTCCACAACCACACACACCCTAAGTCACTGCCCTACGGCAACAACTCTGGAGGGACAAAACTCCTCCTCCTTACCTAACACACTCCGGTAACTTGGGACACCCTGAACTGTTTGTTACAGCAGTAATGCTACTTTTTATAGTAACGCTTTCGCCCCACACTTGACAAATTACGGTTGTCTGTTCGACATATTCACACTTGAAGCCAAACCACTGGCAGACGATGGACCCCGTGCTGTTTTTCTTGGGAATTAATTCTTCCTCCATTTGTTACCAGATTCACACCTTCTTTCTCTTGTATTACCGCTAGCATCACAGCTAACATTAGCCATGCTGCTACCTCTCTGCTCGGGGAGGGCGTATACGTATGTGACGTATGTCGTGACAGTATGTGACGTGTGTAAGAAGGTGCGTTTGCTGTCTGTGAGAAGCAGAGACAGGAAAGAGTGAGGCGAGCCTGTAGTGTAATACCCGCAGTTAAAAGCAACTGTGTGAGAACGTATACTCGATATCACGATATAGTCATTTTCTATATCGCACAGAGACAAACCCGCAATATATCGCGTATATCAATATATCGCCCACCCCTAGTCCCAATGTCAGGTCGCTCAAGAGAGTGCTACTGGTAACATGTAAACTGGTACTACCTGTTCCATGGTCGAGTCGTCAGCGACTAAACTGGCTCCCCCATCAAGTGTACTTGATGGGGAGGGTGGCTAGACACCCAGCAGAACAAAAACAATATCTGGTAAAGGGCGGATGAGCACAAGAGTGCCAACGGCCATCTAGCAAGTTCCAGTACACCAATCTTTAAGCATGACTACCCCCAGGACACAAGAAACCCACCTACCAGAAGTAAACTAGTCATGATGAAAAGTTTGGGAGAAGGAGCTACACAAGTGAGACAACCCTAACAGAAAACAAGACCTCAACGGCTGAACAGGCAATTGTGAGGGCGGATGAAGGCTGCAACAGACTATAGAAGTGCCGTTTGTCTTGGTTCTCCATGCCACGAAGTCCACTTCTTAATCTGCCAAGTGCTGTGTGTTTGACGAAGCGCAACTTCAGACACATTAAAAAAAAAAAAATCACGCGCAGGCGTCCATCACCTCATCTCATTTAGGGACGATGGACCCCTATCTTCTAACAGAAGAGGAGCCAGCAAGCGATTACGCATGCACCTCCTGGTACCCTAGCACCTCCAAAACCCTCAAATCTAAACTCCAAACATCCCAGAACAAGCTAGTCAGATTACTTCTAAACCTCCACCCCAGATCCCACCTCACTCCTACCCACTTCTCCAAAGTGGGCTTGCTCAGGGTGGAAGACAGAGTAAAACAACTTGCACTGAGCCTAGTCTATAAAATCTGCTACACCTCCCTGATACCGAAGTACATGTCAAACTACTTCCTTAACGTAAATGACCGCCATAACCACAACACCAGGGGAAGCTCCACTAACCACGTTAAACCCAGATTCCGAACTAACAAAGGTCTTAACTCATTCTCTTTCTATGCCACATCAATGTGGAATGCGCTCCCAACAAGTATAAAAGAAAGTGCATCTCTATCCTCCTTCAAAACCGCAATAAAAGTTCACCTCCAGGCAGCTTCAACCCTAAACTAACACCCTCCCCGGATTGTTGATAATCAAATGTAAACAATCAAATGCAGATACTTTTTCTTATGCCTTCTGATCTCTCTCTCTCTCTCTCTCTCTATGTCCACTACTTGCTGTCCATATCCTACCAAGTCAGACCTACACTGTTCCAATATCCATTTCTCTGTTCTCAATTGTTGATGACTGATGATAACAACTAAACCTAACCCCCCCCCCCCTTCCTCCGCCCCCCGATTGTAAATAATGTAAATAATTCAATGTGATTATCTTGTGTGATGACTGTATTATGATGATGGTATATATGATGGTATATATCTGCATCATGAATCAATTTAAGTGGACCCCGACTTAAACAAGTTGAAAAACTTATTCGGGTGTTACCATTTAGTGGTCAATTATACGGAATATGTACTTCACTGTGCAACCTACTAATAAAAGTCTCAATCAATCAATCAATCAATCAATCAATCAATCAAATCAAAGTGCGTGATGGGTAAAATCCCCCAAATTTGAAGGTTTCCTGTAAAGCAGGTCTTTTTCATTTGAGGTCCTGGAAGGAGTAGACATGGAACTTATTGAATAGAAATTAATATAAAGACAAAATAACACATCGAGTCAAAATTGCTCTATCGCGCCATAAAGATAAGTCAAAAGAAAGGCCAATTAGGTATTGTGATCGCTTCTCCTGCGAGCTGATGAACCATAGCCAGTGAGGTTCACTGAGAGACAAAAGGAGAGCGAGAAGAAACTGTCGGCCATCATGCTAACATGCGGCGTGAGTCCTTGAGCACAATGTCAACGTTTGTTAAGTTTGGCATGGCTATGTTGGGGGACGTTCCTGTTCCTGCAGCACTCATGAATATTTATGGTGAAAAAGCAAACATCCCTGCTGTTGACATGACAGTGGAAGCAGCTAAAAGGTTGATCAATGTGAAAGGACAACAGAGGTCTCGTTGTGTAACTAATCACACATTCATCTTTTGTTTATTCCACATCCCCTGTGGAAATCCTTCTTTGCTGACGTGAACTTGGGTTTGTTGCCTCATTGAACCACAGATGAGGCTCTTCTTCACATGCATGCTCCCTGCTTGTAGATCGTTACTTCATTAAAACAGTGTTTTTCAAACTTTTCTGGGCCAAGGCACATTTTTTTTCATTGAAAAAATCTTAAAGCACACCACCAGCAGAAAACATTGAAAAATGAAACTCAGCAGTCGATATTGACAATAAAAAGTTGTTCTCGCAATTGTTGGATAATAATTCAAACCATAACCAACCATGCACCACTATAGCTCTTGTCTCAAAGTAGGCGACCTGTCACGACCTGTCATAATCCCGCCGTGACTTATTTAGAATTTTTTGGTGTTTTCCTGTGTGTAGTGTTTTAGTTCTTGTCTTGCGCTCCTATCTTGTTGTTGATTGTCATGCCATGTACGGATGTACTTTGTGGACGCCGTCTTCTTCTCCACACGCTGTAAGTCTTTGCTGTCGTCCAGCATTTCTGTTTTTGTTTACTTTGTAGCCAGTTCAGTTTTCCCTTTGTTTTGCCATCCCTAAGCTTCAATGCCTTTCCTTAGCGACACTTGCCTTTTGTTTATTTTTGGTTTAAGCATTAGATACCTTTTTACCTGCACACTGCCTCCCGCTGTCGTCTGCATATTGTGATCACGACAAACCATGTTCCCGACATCTACAAAGCAATTCACTACCTGCTGCCACCTACTGATATGGAAGAGTATTACACGGTTACTCTGCCGATCTCTAGACAGCACACAACACTCAACAACGGCACATTTGCGGATTATTGGTTTGCAAAAAATATTTTTAACCCATTTAGGTGAAATTACATAATCTCCCACGGCACACCAGACAATATCTCACAGTACACTAGTGTGCCGCGGCACAGTGGTTGAAAAACACTGCATTAAACAACCTAAAGTAAAAGGACTACAGCTCATCAACACTTAAAACAATTACTAGCCAGTAATATCAATATTATTTGTGCTCAGGTTGCTATCTTTAGTTCATTTATGCACTGTTTTGCTTATTTTTTATATCCTTGCGAGAAAGGCACAGATTCCCTCGTGGCTTGACTTAACTGGTAGTTGATCTATAATTTATGCTCATAACGAGTAGCTTTTAATATATTCTATACATTAACACAAGTCTTTGGTGTCATCATTAAACTTGCATGGTGTGTGTCTAATTACTGCTGGATAGCTTAAGACACACTTGAGAGCTTGTTGGATGTGCGCTAATTATTACGGCACCTCAACACTCACTTTCTGTCCACCAACATCGTCCTGGTTTCCAGTTAAGTCAGCGACAAGGTGATCAATGGACTCTTGAGGTGAGGCACTGAAACACCTTGACAGCTGCTCTGCATGTTCAATTGGCTGATCCTCGCTTTCGCTATATTGATCGAAGAGAGGGTGTCATGATTCAAAGCCACGTGCCCGAGCTGAGCTGGTATACCAGGAGGATGATTTACATGTAAATTGCTTTCTTCATTTTGTTCCAGGGAAAAAAACCATCAACAAGTTAATTTGCAATGTTTGAAAGCAGGTCAGAGGAGGCAGGTCTGCCTTTCACCTTATACAAATAGGTATAATGATGACATAAAGTAATTGTTTATCTTTGTCCAGTAAACTTTGTTATATACGTGTTTTCTGTGGTTATGGAGGCAAATTCATCTACCGTATTTTTCGGACTATAATATATATATATATATTTTTTTTCATAGTTTGGCCGGGGGTGTGACTTATACTCAGGAGCAATGTTCCCTCTAATTGTTCATGTGTGTGTGCAAACACAAAAACTCCCTGAGCATTCAGTGGAGCACATGTGAGCAACATCACATGTGGCAATACCAGCAGCACACCTGTCTCAAACCAATATTTTATTATAACACTCAAATGAGAGGAGTCATTTTCATGAGATTATTTTCTAATATTAGTGATTTGGCCCACTTGTAATGAAAATAAAAGAAATCTTGTTTTTCATAAGCTATGGATTAGTTTTGTACAATATGTCTGGGTGGGGGTCCTGCATTGGAAATCATTTGTACCCCTTTCAGAGATCACATTTAGTTCCCCTTAAACATCCTCATGTTGCACAATGAAATGTAAGCATAGGATGAAGTGTGCATTCCTGTAACTTTCTCTAGTAACAGCATTCCATGATTAATATCAATAAATTAACATTAATAATAAATGACAGTAGAATAAGCACACGTATGACTGAGGAGTCATAGTGTAACTTTGTGTGGTGTTTGAGTTGTCCGACTTTTTGTGTGGCCATAAACGCACCAGTGGCTTAGTGCTATGTGTGTTGGTGACAGATGACAAGTTGGTTTTGGCCTGGTTTGTACGGCAGAAAATGACTAGTTTTTCGAGATAGAAGTTTTTTACTCATGTTTTTGGTGTGGTTATGGCCGAATATAAACAGTTTTGCTCAATGAAGTGATCGATATAATTCCTGTCCTCGAAGCATCTCGATAGACGTTACAATAATTGAACGGTATTCAATTGAACGGTGTTGACGAACACCGTTAGGGCCGCTTGTTGTCACTGTCACTCAGAGTTGCATTGCAAAATTACACAGAATAAATGTGTTTATTTTGTTTAGAATTCAGATAGGATTTGATTTGGTGCGCGGCATATATTTGCTGTGCGCAGAGGACGCTTGAGCAGTGCGCAATTGCACAGGCGCGCACCTTAGAGGGAACGTTGCTCAGGAGCGACTTATGTGTGAAATTATTCACACATTACCGTAAAATATCAAATAATATTATTTAGCTCATTCACGTAAGAGACTAGTCGTATAAGATTTCATCGGATTAATCGATTAGGAGTGACAGATTGTTTGGTAAACGTCTAACATGTTCTATATGTTATAGTTATTTGAATGACTCTTACCATAATATGTTACGTTAACATACAAGGCACGTTCTCAGTTGGTTATTTATGCGTCATATAACATACACTTATTCAGTCTGTTGTTCACTATTCTTTATTTATTTTAAATTGCCTTTCAAATGTCTATTCTTGGTGTTGGGTTTTATCAAATAAATTTCCCCAAAAAATGCGATTTATACTCCAGTGCAACTTATATATGTTTTTTTCCTTCTTTATTATGCATTTCCGGCCGGTGCGACTTATACTCCGGAGCGACTTATACTCCGGAGCGACTTATACTCCGGAGCGACTTATACTCCGAAAAATATGGTAAATCAGCTCAAGCTCACTCTTGCATTCATTCATCGTACAATTGATGCATAGAGCCGTGGTCCATCCCGGGCCCCAACTTGGAACAGCTTGCGCTTCCTCCGTGGAAGCTGATCTGTGACCACCTGATAACCTCTCCACGCAGGAGAGGGGGGCAGAGCGGAAAGGAGAAACGGCAGATCAACTGGTCTAAAAAGGGGCCTATTTGAAGGCTAGGGTGTATAAATGAGTTTTAAGATGGGACTTAAATGCTTCTACTGAGGTAGCATCTCTAACTGTTACCGGGAGGGCATTCCAGAGTACTGGAGCCCAAATAGAAAATGCTCTGTAGCCCGCAGGCTTTTTTTGGGGTCTGGGAATCACTAATAAGCCGGAGTTCTTAAAACACAGATTTCTGACCGGGACATACGGTACAATACAATCAGCAAGATAGGATGGAGCTAGACCGTTTAGTATTTTATACGTAAGTAGTAAAACCTTAAAGTCACATCAAGTGCACAGGAAGCCAGTGCAGGTGAGCCAGTATAGGCGTAATATGATCAAACTTTCTTGTTCTTGTCAAAAGTCTAGCAGCCGCATTTTGTACCAACTGTAATCTTTTAATGCTACACATAGGGAGACCTGAAAATAATACGTTACAGTAGTCGAGACGAGATGTAACGAACGCATGAATAATGATTTCAGAGTTGTTGATGAAAAAAATTGGACGATTTCTTGTGATATTACCGAGATGAAAGAAGGCTGTTTTAGTAACACTCTTAATGTGTGACTCAAACGAGAGTTGGTTCAAAGATAATACCGAGATTCTTTACCAAGTCACTTTGTGTAATTGTTTTGTAGTCAAATGTTAAGTTGGTATTATTAAATAAGTGTCAGTGTCTAGCAGGACTGATATTTAACATTTTCGTTTTCTTAGCGTTAAGATGCAAAATGATGCTGGACATCCATTGTTTGATTTCATTAACACTACAGGTGACTACAATCTGGTGTGTTGGTCAGCTTTAGGGGCATGTAGAGTTGGGTGTCATCAGCATAACAGTGAAAGCTAACACCGTATTTGCGTATGACGTCACCTAGCGGCAGCATGTACACGCTGAAGAGTGCAGGGCCAAGAACTGAACCCTGTGGAACCCTGCACGTTACTTTAACATACTCCGAGGTCACATTGTTATGGGAGACACACTGCATCCTGTCAGTAAGATAAGAGTTAAACTAAGAAAAGGCTAAGTCTGACATACCAATACGTGTTTTGATACGTGCTAATAGAATGTTATGATCGACGGTAATGTCCGTGTTTCGTGAAAAGGGAAGTGTTCCATGCTGGGTTTACCGCTACGAGTAGGTATTATGTATTGTGGGGATGGCGTGGCTTGGTTGGGAGAATGGTCGTGTCAGCAACCTGAGGCTTCCTGGTTCGATCCCCAGCTTCTACCAACCTAGTCACGTCCGTTGTGTCCTTGGCCCTTGCTCCTGATGGGTCGTGGTTAGCGCCTTGCATGGCAGCTCCCGCCATCAGTGTGTGAATGTATGTGTGAATGGGTGAATGTGGAAATAGTGTCAAAGTGCTTTGAGTACCTTGAAGGTAGAAAAGCGCTATACAAGTATAACCCATTTACCATTTATTGTATTGTGTATTTTAGCAAAGGAGGTGTAGATTGTGTTAGACATTCCTAATTTATCCATCCATCCATTTTCTACCGCTTATTCCCTTTGGGGTCGCGGGGGGCGCTGGAGCCTATCTCAGCTACAATCGGGCGGAAGGCGGGGTACACCCTGGACAAGTCGCCACCTCATTGCAGGGCCAACACAGATAGACAGACAACATTCACACTCACATTCACACACTAGGGCCAATTTAGTGTTGCCAATCAACCTATCCCCAGGTGCATGTCTTTGGAGGTGGGAGGAAGCCGGAGTACCCGGAGGGAACCCACGCAGTCACGGGAAGAACATGCAAACTCCACACAGAAAGATCCCGAGGCCGGGATTGAACTCACGACTACTCAGGACCTTCGTATTGTGAGGCAGACGCACTAACCCATCTACCACCGTGCTGCCCATTATTCCTAATTTAGACATTTCCTAATTTAATTAAAAAACAAAAAAAAAAGTATTTTTTATATGCCCTGCGCGCACCCGTTTTTTTTGTTTGTGACTATGTTGCCTATGTTGAAGTATTTTTGAACATTTATTATACACCATGACTTTTGTACAGCCTGTGTAATGTCTTGATATAAGCGTGACGTCAGTACTCTGGCTCACCATAAAATGGTGGGGGCGCTCGTGAGCTTGCCGCTGCCGTCTTTCTACAGAGAGGAATATTTAAAGTAAAGGAAAAAAACCCACCTAAATAAGAGCACAGGGTGGACTCAAATTGAGTTGAGAGAAATTATTCTTACATTCTTTTTTGCATTACATTGAAATTGTGTAATGAAACACATTCATCATCTGCCACATGACAAATGAAGAAAAAACTTTCGGATATTAAAGTTTAATTCCAGGATCCTCTTTCTCCGTGTAAGGTGCGGTGCTGCTTAATAATCTTGCACCAGCAGCCTGAAATGAAGTTGGTCTTATCTATTGGCGATCGTAGTCTGTATTGATTCAAGCTTCTGAGCGTGTCAGTGTGCACACAAAAGGTGCTGCACGGCACTTTTATTGCATTTTTCACCCATTAGTCGCTGCTCCTCCAACATGAAGGCAGCTGCTGTGAAGTTAGCTGAACTTGTTCCCAGTGTTGCTCCTTGTTGCTTGTTAATCATCTTGACTGACACCCGGCTGCGTCGCCACTCTAAATTGCCCTCCATGTCCGCTGTTTAGTCTGAAGTCTGTTTTGGAAGATCTATAGTTTTAAGGGCCAAAGTTAAAGCCGTAGAGATTTTGTTTTTACAAGCTAAAGCAATGTCCTTGTTCTAAGGACTTTTCTTATGCACTTTGGTAAACACTTTTTATTAAACGCTTTTTGCCTCTATACACGACCACAACGGAATTTTGTATGCCCCACTTCTCATATGATTCCATGTTTGACAAATATTTTCACCAAAATTGTGCACCTATTTTTGTGTACTGACTTGGTTATTGTACGGCCAAACATTGACAAAATTCCATCCATTCATCCATTTTCTACCGCTTGTCCCTTTGAAAACATTAAAATGGACTATGGCTGTAAAATAAACCACCATGGTGCCAAAGAACGTTTCAAGTGCCCAAAGTTTAATAAAGAAGGTGAGAAACCCTATCCAGTTCATGAAAATACTCAAAGGTGGCAATATTGCGGCTCTAACCATCAAGAGTCCTCACTAGGGATGTCCGATAATATTGGACTGCCGATATTATCGGCTGATAAATGCTTTAAAATGTAATATCAGAAATTATCGGTATCGGTTTCAAAAAGTAAAATTCATAACTTTTTTAAACGCCGCTGTGTACACGGACGTAGGGAGAAGTACAGAGCGCCAATAAACCTTAAAGGCACTTCCTTTGCGTGCCGGCCCAGTCACATAATATCAACGACTTTTCACACACACAAGTGAATGCACGCATACTTGGTCAACATCCATTCAGGTCACACTGATGGTGGCCGTATAAACATCTTTAACACAGTTACAAATATGTGCCACACTGTGAACCCACACCAAACAAGAATGACAAACACATTTCGGGAGAACATCCGCATCGTAACACAACATCTTTAATGACGTCAAGATGCTAAAAGTTGTTAAAGATGGAGATTTTTGACATGTTCACACGACAAAATAAATGGTAACGTCGTTGATTAAAAGGTTGTATTGCAAAACATGTATATTAAATAAAAAAAATACACTTATATTGTAAAGACATGCACCTGGGGATAGGTTGATTGGCAACACTAAATTGGCCCTAGTGTGTGAATGTGAGTGTGAATGTTGTCTGTCTATCTGTGTTGGCCCTGTGATGAGGTGGCGACTTGTCCAGGGTGTACCCCGCCTTCCGCCCGATTGTAGCTGAGATAGGCTCCAGCGCCCCCCGCGACCCCGAAGGGAATAAGCGGTAGAAAATGGATGGATGGATGGATGGACACTTTTATTGGCTTATAAAGACTCTAATCTTCAGAATAGACACAGCATGTTTCCTTGGATTGGCACGTAATGATGTAACAACATAGCGCACATTACCGGTAGTTTTGGGTGTTTTTAGCTAATGATATTGATTTGGATAGCTAACATTAGCTATTATCAAATGTGTATTCTATCCTATGAACATGCAAATTGTTTGTTGCTTCTCTTGGACTGCTTTTGTGTATGTGCGCGAGCTTTCTGCGCTTACGTGTGCACAAGACGTGGTGATTAACAAGCCTGAAAGCCTGTCAAATTCTTCGGACCGACGAGCACTTTTTATTCAATATAATTAGTAATTGTGAAAAATGTTGACATTTAAAAATATATGTTTAGTTAACTCCAATGGTAACAAAAGTTAGCATGTAGTGTTCTTAGATTTTTTGGTTTGAAAAATGTAACAGTGAGCAAGTTAGCAGCCCCTTTAAGATCATACAAGACAAGATATCACCATCCTTATGTATCCGGTTGTGGTGCAGTATTGGTTTGTGATTTTGCAGTGAGAACATATTGTAAAGAAGCAAGTTCCATCCTCACCCATGGTTCATGTCTAAAAGAATGCGAGTGAGGAAAAACTCACGTCAGCTTATTCTATTGTTATTGAACTTATTGTACTACTCAGACCTGGCTACAGAAAATCATTTAAGGGTTCCTTTGCTTCAGGCTAAACAATGGTTCTGTGACCACTACTACAATGCGCAGAAATAATTTTCCTCATACTAAAAAGGGGCAGTTCATCCCAAACTTACTCTAAAAAACAAACAAAATAGTGTAGTGCTGTATACAGTTATTCAGCTCAAGCATATATTCAAGAAGAGCAGCAACAAGGGTTGTGGCATGCAGATTGTACCGTACAGCTTCACTTATATTGGAAAAAGAAGCACGTGTGTGTGTGTGTGTGTGTGTGTGTGTGTGTGTGTGTGTGTGTGTGTGTGTGTGTGTGTGTGTGTGCCCCCCACTAACTGCTGTAGCCCTCTACCCTTGCATGAATGTTGACGCCAGTGTTACTGTTGACTTCAGTGCTTACGTTTCCAGTAGAAGTGAATAGCGCTGGTTCGTGCTCGCTACCAATCGCGTCGTCAGCTAACGAGCGACTCTAAGAGCAACTGCAACTATGAACGTCAAGTACTGACAGCGTACCTTCTCATGAGTCTGACTCAGTGACCCGCCCCCATCACCTGAAACTGTCCAGAACTGTCCGCCTTGCTACTGACAGTTTGATCATGTTTGTGTTTTCCCGTGTTTGACGTTTTAATTCCTGTGCAGCACTCTTATTTCTAGTTTCTACTTCCTGTGTTTAGAATCACTTCCTGTCCTGGTGCTCTTGTTTTGTCAGTGTTTCCGGTTTAGCACCTTTACTTTCCGTTCCATGTGCTGCCAGCACACATGATTCTCATTCTATTTAATTCCACCTGGGTCCCTCCTTCAGTGCTGCATCATTTTACTTTGTAGACTGTTGCTTGTGTGCCCTGATAATTGTATCCAAGTAGTATCTGAGTATGCAAAGGGCCTAAATCTTCCTGCAAAAAGCAGATGCAAGCAAATGATCCAACTATGCAATGGAATATTCACACCCCGCCTGAGGTGAAGGTAATGTAACCTTTGTAAACCAGACTTTCAAACCAAGGATGGCAAGGCACGCAGTTGTAAACAGTTAATCATGTATTTAAACCCCAAAGTGTCAAAGGTGAACAACAGGAAACCAAGCACCAAATCTGCAATAGTAATACATGGAGGTAATTAGTACAGTATATATATAGTAAATATATATTCTAAATCAATTTCAAAGTCACATGCGTTAAAACAAATATAGGCCTAAATAATTAATCAAAATAAACATATTCAAACTTACACAAATAATCAAAAGGTAAATCATCCATTATAACAAAATACATGTATTCACAATCAAATACGTCAAAGTAAAGAATTAAAAAATCAAAACAGATTCAGCAAAATCAATTAGCAAAGCAACCAAACTCATTTAACCTTTTTTTATGTATATATTGTTTTTCAAATCACCTGACATGTATACTGTGTATATGTACATAATTTATCCATTTTTTTAACGTAATTTTTTATATCCATGTTACAGGTTACATATCTTTTATTATTGAATGTATCAAATGTGATGAATATTTAATGACCACAATGGAAACAAGCCTTTTGGCTTTTTGTGCCATCCATTTGCCTTTTTAACCTCTAAAGGTTAACCTCTAAAGGTTAGTGGCCACCGCATGGAAAGCATTACATGAATTCAATTCTTTAAGATGTCAGGACAGAGAACTTCCTCACTGCAAAAACTGAAATCTAAGTAAGATGAAATATCTCAAATAAGGGTGATATTTGCTTATTTTCTGTCTGATAAGATAATTCTTCTCACTAAGCAGATTTTATGTTAGTGTTTTACTTGTTTTAAGGGTTTTGGTCCTAAATGATCTCAGTAAGATATTACAGCTTGTTGCTGAGATTTTATGACCTATATTGAATAGAACATGCTTGAAACTAGAATATCAACTGTTGCAAAGCTGTGTCATCTACACTCACAAGCAGTGTTGGGTTAGTTACTGAAAAGCAGTAACTAGTTACAGTTACTAGTTACTTCATTTCAAAAGTAACTCAGTTACTAACTCAGTTACTTACACCAAAAAGTAATGCGTTACTGTGAAAAGTAAATATTTAGTTACTTCTTTTTTCTTTTCTTTTTTAAAGCTCCAATTAATGCCCTTTTAGCCTTCATTTCAGTACTGTTATTGCACTGGAGAATAATACAATCTGTTGATCAACTTGACATGAATTTGCATCACTCAACTCTGCTAAGCCATGTGGTCTACATACAACACACAAAGACAAAGATATGTTACAAAGGCCAATTTGTTTCTGGCCAGAACAAATTGACAAAACTATTTTATTTTATTTTATTTTATTTTATTTTTATTTTTTTTTATGTCCTGTCCAGCTTCTCAGGCAAATCATATAGTTGATGTAGATGCCCATGTCGGCTGTTCAGATTTACTTTACAAAAGAGAAGTGTAGGATACTTCTCTTGTTGCCTTATTTGTATTTGACTTTATTAAATGTATTTATATTATCATTTAGTGCAGCCGGGCCGGAGCAGGAGGGGATAGAAAGAGAAAAAAAAAGAAGACAGAGGGGGAAATTGTGGGGACAAGAGGGGGATTAGACAGAGAGACAAAAACAACAACAGCAAACAACAACAACAACAACAATAGAGCAACATCAGCAAATATGACATGTACAAATATGATGGTAAAAGTAATAGCAAATAAGCAGTTAGCGAAAAATAAAAAATAATACAGAAATGACAATGAGCATTATTACACTACAAATGGATCAATACAAATACCAATAGAAATAGCGCTATTGATAATGAACAATACCAATAATTTACCTTTATTATCAACAATACAGTTGTTTAAATGCAACAATACATATACGTAATGATAACTTGAGATACGAAAGAATGCAGAAAAATGGAGGGGGAGAAAGAGAAGCAACCTACATTAACCTTGTAGATTGTTATAGTCACAATAGGTTAAGCTTTGTCAGTGTGCCATGTGTTACACCCAGTTTACCCTAGGGCAACAACGTTAATATATGTTTGATGAAACGTGATTATGTGCATGAGTGTAAGTATGCATATGTACTTGTATATGTACAGAATGTGTATATGTGTTTGTACAATGAATGTATATGTACAGAATGTGTATATGTGTTTGTACAGTGAATGTATATGTACAGTATGTGTATGTGTATGTTTGTATATTGAATGTGCGTGTGGATGTACGAACATTAGGTAGGTAAATATGTACTGTATTTGTGTATGTATGTGGGAGCGTAGGTACCTATGTACGTATGTGAGCATATGTGAATTTGCATGTACAATACATTCGACTCCCAGAGTGCGTGGGAGCCAGAGCACAGACAAAACTATTTTAAATAGCTGCAACATAACATACATAAGTAACAAGCAGCATAATAACAGCATAGATGTAAACCAAGAAAGGCACACACTACATACACAAAGTCTAACCAGGCATTTTCTTCCTCAAGTAATTCTTATACAAAATCATGTCTGAAACCCAGAACACTACACATTTCCCCAGTTTTAGTTTAGAGATAAGGAAAGATTGGCCTGGCCCACTAGGATCCCTCTTTATGTTTGTGAACTTTATAGTCTATACATTTAGAGTGATGTGATAATCAAACACTCTAGAAGTCTAGAATGAAAGAGTATATAAGAGAATTGACAGCAACGTTCCCTCTCAGGAGCGCGCATGTGCAATTGCGCACTGCTCAAGCGTCCTCTGCGCACGGCAAATCTATGCCATGCACAAAATCAAATAAAAAAATAAGCGCATAACAATTTTCGACACGACACGGACACGACAGAGAAAACCGTTTTCGTCATCATTGTTCAAATATTGTAACGTCTGTCGAGACGCTTTGAGGACATGAATTCCATCCATCACTTTACAGAGCAAAACTCTTTACTGTCGGCCATAAACACATCACCAAAACATTAGTAAAAAAAATGATATCTAGCAAAACTGGTCATTTTCTGCAGTACAAACCAGACCAAAAGCAACTTTGTTATATCAACAGCAGCCGCTCGCTCTCTCACGTGCGCCAACACTTGCACATATGGCACTTAGCCAGTGATGCGTTTACAGCCACACAAAAAGTCGGACAACTCCAACACCACACATAAAGTGTCATTCCAGGTCGTTACACTATGATCTACCAATCAAATGTGTGCTTATTCTAGTGTCATTTATTAGGAATCTTAATTTATAAATATTAATCATGAAATGCTGTTAGTATATTAAATAAATACTAATAAAAATATATTTTTTACAAACAGGAAGTTGCAGGAATGTACACATGATCCCCTGCTTACATCTCATTGTGCAACATGTGAATGTTTTAATGGGAACTAAATGCAATGTCTGAAAGGGGTACACATTATTTCCAAAGCAGGACCTCCACCCAGACAAACAATACAAGTACACAGTTCATGAAAAACAATATTTTTTGTTATTGTCATTATAAGTGGGCCTAAACACTTATATTAGAAACGGAAATGACTGTTGTCATTTGATTATAATAATAAGAGAATGTTGTCTGTCTATCTGTGTTGGCCCTGTGATGAGGTGGGGACTTGTCCAGGGTGTACACTGCCTTCCGCCCGAATGCAGCTGAGATAGGCTCCAGCGACCCCGAAAGGGAC
This sequence comes from Nerophis lumbriciformis, assembly GCF_033978685.3. Taxonomy (NCBI): domain Eukaryota; kingdom Metazoa; phylum Chordata; class Actinopteri; order Syngnathiformes; family Syngnathidae; genus Nerophis; species Nerophis lumbriciformis. Next base: position 19,042,964 of record NC_084582.2, read on the forward strand.
AAGCGGTAGAAATGGATGGATGGATGGAGATGTAAGTTGTTATTTAGTGAGGTTTGGGACAGGTGTGCTGCTGGTGTAGCCACAGTGTGCCACGTCTAAAGTTGCTCACATGGACTCCACTCAATGCTCAGGGACTTTTTGCATTTGCTCACACATGAACAATTAGAGGGAACATTGATTGACAGAGTGTGTACCTTCAGCGGTGAATGATGAGAAGAGGCAGAGTTAATCCTTAAATGGTGGAGGTGAAGTGGCATCAGAGTCTCTGTCTCTCTTTACTAGCTTCGTCGAAGCATGTTGCTATGTAGCTTGTTTCAGCAGATTTGAATTGCTGTTTTGGGCAGTAGATGGCATCTTTGATCCAAAGCACAATTTACATTTAACTAAAATGTTATTTTCTTTGTGCTCGACAAAAGAAAAGTAGTGAAAATATCTCCATGTTAGCAAACTCGACTTCTGGCTCCGCCATGATCAGACACGCCCCCCTCCCCACACTCACACCCACACTCACACACAGAGCGCGTGTCTCTCTCTCTTCTCCGGCTTGTGACACAAGAAGAATCAGAACTCCGATAAAACACACTTTATACTACATAAAAAGTAACGTAAAATAACGCAGTAACGCATCATGTAGTAACGGTAACTGAGTTACTGAATATAAAAAAATAACGCGTTAGATTACTAGTTACCGCCGAAACTAACGGCGTTACAGTAACGCGTTACTTTGTAACGCGTTAGTCCCAACACTGCTCACAAGTATAAAACTACTTTTTCAAAGTAATAATTTCTTATTTCAAGCATGTAAAAAAAATCCTGACTTTGACACAATTGTGTCTCATAATTAAAACAGATGACAGCCAAATGGACTTTGCTGTTTTATTTTCAATGAAATAATAGAAAATACATACTCATATAGTAGTACAGTTGGCACAGTACAGTAAACTGACAGTTAATATTTTAACGTTTGACATTTCAAACAATTTTGAACAGAAATAGTTCATGCACATTCAGATAAATTCCTCAAAATGACAATTAAAACATTTTTGGCCGGGGGTCGAGCTGTATATATTGCGCGATGATGTCATGTTATCGATGGAAAAATGCATTTTTAGACAATATGATTTGCCTGAGCGGCTAGGAGACCCCGAGAGTAACAAGCGGTTGCCTTGTTGCCTTTCCATTAAGAACAATAAACTAGTTTTTAATATAAGTTTGCTGGTTTCAAGAAATGTAATGCCGAGCGCATTTCATTATGTCAAGATAATGGCACTAGCATTTACTTCATTTAAGAATATTTTTCAACATATTGAGCAAAAAGTTCTCTTCTTTTTTTTCTACCAAGAAAAGTGCACTTGTAATTAGTGAGAATATACTTATTTTAAGGTGTTTTTGGGTTCATTGAGGTTAGCTAATTAAACTTGTTTTGGAAAGTCTTGACAAGCCAAATTTTCTTTTTCTATTGGCAGATAATTTTGCTTAGTTCAAGTAAAATACTCCTCATTTTTGTATTTTTTCTTCTTGTTTTTGAACACTGACTTTTTGCAGTGCTCTGGTAGCAACAGACAGCAGACTGTCAGAAAAATGGCATTTTTCACAATTAAATAGCCCGTGGCCCCTCCCACTATGGGACCAATTCGACTGGGGAATTAAAAATACTGTTCTTTTGTATATACACCATAAATAAACCATCACAACTCTAAAGTATTCACAAAGTACATTTGAGCCTGTAGATCAGTCATTTTTTTGCTACAGTGTATTCAGGCTTGGAGATCATCATTTTTAAACGTCCAGTGTCCTTCTCTAACACCCAGCTTTTGAGAACCATGGTTTGGCCCAAATTGTACCTAATCAGCGAGGGCAGGTGTGTTCACTTATATAAAGCCCTCAACCCCACCCTGACTCTTTTAGCCACCAGTTCAGAGCTATGGTGAGTGAGAGGTTGATATTTGTTTGTTGAGTGCATGCTTTTCACTAGTGATGGGTTGATGAGGCCTCATGAAGCGTTTCGACACATTGCAAAACTGTATTGATACTGTGTCGATACTGTGTCACTAAATACTGACATCTGCTGGACATTAAAAATCCCTACAGGCAACCTATGGACCGACTCAACTGACACTGATTTTATGACCTAGTACAGTGGTTCTCAAATGGGGGTACGCGTACCCCTGGGGGTACTTGAAGGTATGCCTGATTTTTTTTAAATATTCTAAAAATAGCAACAATTCAAAAATCCTTTATAAATATATTTATTGAATAATACTTCAACAAAATATGAATGTAAGTTCATAAACTCCGTGAAGCACAAGCTCAGGTTTGTCACTAAAATGTCTGTCAAAAAGAACTGTGAAAAGAAATGCAACAATGCAATATTCAGTGTTGACAGCTAGATTTTTTGTGGACATGTTCCATAAATATTGATGTTAAAGATTTTTTTTTTTGTGAAGAAATGTTTAGAATTAAGTTCATGAATCCAGATGGAGCTCTAATACAATCCCCAAAGAGGGCACTTTAAGTTGATTATTACTTCTAGGTGTAGAAATCTTTATTTATAATTGAATCACTTGTTTATTTTTCAACAAGTTTTTATCTATTTGTATATCTTTTTTTCCAAATAGTTCAAGAAAGACCACTACAAATGAGCAATATTTTGCACTGTTATACAATTTAATAAATCAGAAACTGATGACATAGTGCTGTATTTTACTTTTTTTTCAACCAAAAATGCTTTGCTCTGACTAGGGGGTATTTGAATTAAAAAAAAATTCACAGGGGGTACATTGCTGAAAAAAGGTTGAGAACCACTGACCTAGTATATACAATAATATAAACCAAGTCATTGTATTTCATTTAGGATTATTTCATAACTTCATATAAATAAAAATATCTTTTTTGTCTTTTTTAGATACAGTCAATAAATAATGTGAACATGTATCATAACATGGAAATCTAAGAGAACGTGTTGTGAATGAGGTTGCTTGTGGACCTGGAAAATATTATTTATCTATTTTTACACATTTTTATAAAAAAACAAACAAACAGTTTTTCCAACGTATTCAATTTTAGACGCTTTCTCTTCTTAGTTATTATTTCTCCGGCTGTAGAAAAGAGCCGCTCACAGGGCACAGAGGAGGCGTCAGTGCGACACAGTTCGCGTATCGGTCACGTGACCAAAACAGCTCATGATCGGTCACGTGATTTTCTAAAAGCGGTACACGCACCGACACAGGGTTTCGCTCTATGAGCTCGACGCATGCGCCGATGCATCGGTGTTGCCGGACCCATCACTACTTTTCACTGACTAAAGAGATTGAATATTTGTTGTTTGTCCATGTTGTGCTTCCGAACAAATGTGCACGCTTTGAGAGGAAGTTTAAGGGCAAACTGTGACAGTGGGGTCTCAATGTCACAGGAATAGATCACAATACTTAATCAAAAAAAGATTTGTCCAGTGATATCAAAGCTTATCCGTCGCTCTTCACAGACATATTGAACTATTTTGTGCTCCAACTTCATATTGAACTATTTTGTGCTCCAACTTCATCAAAAACGGATACAAATTGGAAAAAGCATGGAGGCCTACAACTTCTGTGTGTTGATGGGTGAAGGACATTAGTATCAAGACTCTACTGCATAATTATGCATCGATTTTGCTCGGGTAAGGTTGCATTCCATGATTAAACTTTGCATCATGCAATGACGCGTCCATGTAAACAAACTAGCACCTGACAGCTCGACACCCTTGACTGTATATCTATTTTACAAACTAGCAATTACTGAATCATCACCATATTTGATTTGTGTCCTGTTGTCATGTGTACTCTGACACATTTGTATACAAAATAAACAAGAGGGGGGACGTAGAAGTACATTCCCTTACAAAGTATCAACATTGACTTTGTGGTTTCTGTTAGTTAAATTAAAATACAAATAATATCAAGATAATACTTCAATGGAAAGTACTAAAAGAGTAAAGTATATTTAAAAATATAACCTTTAACGAAGTGATCACTGCAAACTTGTGCGTTTGGCTCTGCTTCCTTGTACTGGAGTGTGCCATCTTGAAGTTGTCTTGTAAAATCTTGCACTCTTCTGTCATTCTTGATTAGGGGCATTTTTCTTAAAGGCGTAAAGGCGCCTGGTACCCATTGAAAACAGACGCTGCTTGACCACCACGCATATTCAAGGAGCCGAACGTGACGTCATTAAAATACAAGTATTAATTGTGTTGGCCACTCTAATGCAGTTTTTTAATTTGGTTTTAGTCATAGTTTTTTGATTAAATTTCATTTTAGTTTTAGTCTAATTTTAGTAATCTAAATTAGTTTTAGTCAACGAAATTACATCATATTTTAGTCAGCTAAAATTACAGCAAATTTAGTGGACTAAAATCTTAAATATAAAAGATAAGGCCTCTTTAAAGTTTATTTGAAAGCACCTTTATTTAGACTACTTGCAATACATTTGTCTAACACAAAAGTAGCATGATCTTTTGGTCAGGAATACCATCCATTTTCTACCACTTATCCCATTCGGGGTCAGGGGGGTGTTGGAGCCTATCTCAGCTACAATTGGGCGGAAGGCGGGGTACACCCTGGACAAGTCGCCACCTCATCACAGGGCCAACACAGATAGACAGACAACATTCACACTCACATTCACACACTAGGGCCAATTTAGTGTTGCCAATCAACCTATTCCCAGGTGCATGTCTTTGGAAGTGGGAGGAAGCCGGAGTACCTGTAGGGAACCCACGCAGTCACAGGGAGAACATGCCAACTCCACACAAAAAGATCCCGAGCGCAGGATCGAACCCAGGACCTTTGTATTGTGAGGCAGACGCACTAACCCCTCCTTCACCGTGCTGCCCTGGTCAGGAATGATGTAGTTAAATCATTTTTTGTTCCACAAGTTAATGCATATAAATTACAGGGGTGCTCATAACTCATACTTACGGGAGACTCACGAAATTCAGCACCTCTCCCGGGACAAATATTCTCCCGAAAATCTCCCGATTTTCAGCCGGAACTGGAGGCCACGCCCCCCCCAGCTCCATGCGGACCTGAGTGAGGACAGCCTTTTTTCACGTCCGCTTTCCCACGTTATAAACAGCGTGCCTGCCCAATCACGTTATTCCATACGAGGCGTCCGCCATACCGCCGATGAGCATGGTGCAGATGGAGAAGATCTTCTCGGCGTCCGTGTTGGCGCACACGTTGCCAAAGCCGACGCTGGTCAGGCTGCTGAGGGTGAAGTAGAGGGCGGCGATGTACGAGCTGCGCACCGACGGGCCGCCGACCGTGTTGTTGACGTAGGGCATCTCCAGGCGTTTGCCCAGCTCTTGGAGCCATCCTTGGGGAAGAGATGGGAGGACAACAGGGTGGCAAGAACTAAATCATCCAGACTAGAGATAAATTGTATTATGTTTATCTTACCTAAAAATAAATATATTTATTAATTTAAAAAAAATAAACTACCGTATTTTTCGGAGTATAAGTCGCACCGGAGTATAAGTCGCACCTGGTGAAAATGCATAATAAAGAAGGAAAAAAACTATGAAAAAAACTGCGACTTATAGTCCGAAAAATACGGTACATACATTTTTACTATATTTTGCTAAAAACATCAAAATTAATTGTATTTTTATTTGTATTTTTTCTGACTCCTTATTACATCCAGCCATAGAATTATACATTAAAATAAACATATTTGAAATAATTTATTTTAAATGATCATAATAATTCATTTAAAATGACCATTTTTAATTATTAAAATAATTGCTTGTTTATCAACAACTTTAGCATTTTATTCATTACATTTTGAAGCTCTCAGAAGCCAAGTTATATGCCTTAAGATTTATTTATGCAAGTTTGAAGTTAATTATCTAAACACAGTTTTGTTTGCATATTTTCAGGATACTTGACTTGGTGGATTCTAGCTGTAAATATACTCCTCCCCTCTTAACCACGCCCCACCCCGACCGCGCCCCCCCACCCCTCACCCCTCCACCTCCCGAAATCGGAGGTCTCAAGGTTGGCAAGTATGACATAACTTTTTTTAGTGAGCTACTCCGGTGAGTACCAGCAGATGTTTGGTACTCACCTTTATGTAGTGTGGCCTTAATAAGTGCCGTCTTCCTCGCTGTTCAGCAGTCCCCAAAATGAAGCAGACTGCAATTGGCCATTAACACACCACTAACGGTGCGAGTGATGCTTTGCACGGTCCCTGTGCCCCCTTCACATGAAGGATATGCATTGCCGATATTTACTTCTATCCGCTTCAGTAAAGGAATATCCCAATGATAGGAAGACATAGGGCTGACGATGAGAAAAAAATACACAGCTTGTTGCTGTTTTTAACTTAGCTTGTCTCTCCATCTGTTAAGTAGGCGACTACTTTCTTTTTTTAATTGGCAATGGTTTGCGCCACATTTGTGTCAAGGCCGGTTAAGCAGACATATGAGTGGGTAGTCAGAAATGTAAAGGGGGCATCATGTGTACACGCCGTTCCATCATGCTCCAGCACATTTTTCTTTGCTAATACAGTAGTTACATTGCTTTCTTCATCTACTCTTTCAAATGTTTTTGGAATCAGACAATATTTTCGGTATATTAGATGGAATCTTTACCTACGTCTATCTAGGTAAAGAGTCCATCTACCTAAGTCTATCTTGGTAAAGATTCCATCTAATATACCAAAAATTTTGTCTGATTACAAGAACATTTGAAAGAGTATATGAATAAGAAGACATAATGACAGTGACGTGCAGTCACTGGAGGCATGTGAGGCGGGGCCTCATGTGCCATCATGGAAAGAAAAAAAATGTAAAAAGAAAAAAAAAAAATTAAATTGTTAGTTTTCAGTGATTATGCTATAAAGTTATTTTCCATTTAACTTCACCAGTTTTAGATTATTTTTATTCAAAATCGCTGAATTTTCAGATTTGCCGTTCAAATACTGAGAAGAGACGGTGCGGTGAACAGCAGCCAGTTGAGGCACGTCACTGCGTTGTGCCTCAACATGGATTGCGGACTCGGCTAACTGCTGGCCTGCTGTGCAGTGAGACCGTATTGCTATATGAACTATATTATACATTTCCATAGTTTAGTTAGCTGAGGTATATAATGTACAGTGTATTTTGTCAACAACTGTATGTGTGTAACGTATTTCTTGTGTTGAGCGATCATAAAACGGCTGCAAAAGACGCACTGGCTGAGGCTCGCAGTAATCCCGCCTCCTGCACCCCCGCCGTAGAATGCACCCCCTGACGGGAGTGTTATATCTACTAAAGCCCACACTTAAACTTTCCACGTGCAAGATTGAATCTATTTAAAAAAGTTATTTCATAAGAAGCCAAAAAGTGCAAAAACAATAATGTTTGTGTTGGAGGAGTTGTGAATGACTGCAGTGCCAACAATATTAGGTACACCTGCAGACTGCAGGTGTACCTAATTCACAACTCCTCCAACACGAACATTATTGTTTTTGCACTTTTTGGCTTCTTATTAAATAACTTTTGTAACCTATTTTTATGGGCTTTCCTCTTTGTGATGTTAAGTTCCTGTTATGCGCTGTTATACAGTATATGCCTTGAGCTCTTATTTTGAAGGCGCTAAGAGCGGAAGGATTGACACGTTGGAGTGGAGCGGAGGTTTTTGAAAGAAGGTAAATAAAGTGGTCCTCGTGTATACTGGAGCCTCCGTGTTTGTTATTTTGTAGTTTCATACAGTAGAGGCAACATTTATAAACCCTCGGTTACACTTTTTTAAATAGATTCAATCTTGCACGTGGAAAGTTTAAGTGAGGGCTTTAGTTGATATAACACTCCCGTCAGGGGGTGCATTCAACGGCGGGGGTGCATTAATCCAGCACAACAGTGGCGCATTGACTTCATTTATAAGTAAAGGTAAGACCATAATAACGTTTTTTTATTAAATGTGCTTTTTTGTGTGCTACAGTTTGTATGTGTAAAGTTAAAGTTAAGTTAAAGTACCAATGATTGTCACACACACACTAGGTGTAATGAAATTTGTTCTCTGCATTTGACCCATCCCCTTGTTCACCCCCTGGGAGGTGAGGGGAGCAGTGGGCAGCAGCGGCGCCGCGCCCGGGAATAATTTTTGGTGATTTAACCCCCAATTCCAACCCTTGATGCTGAGTGCCAAGCAGGGAAGAATGCTGGTATGAGCTTTTAAACATAACCCGTTAACTGCTGCCAATCAAATGGTGAATAAGATACTCTTTAGGGTTCATATGTTTGTAAATCTGACTGTGATGAAGTCAGTGCCTCACCAGCCATCAACCTCACCGCACGTCACTGCATAATGAACCTTTTTGAGCAATTGCTTTCTTCATTTTTATGCTACGTCTCTGGCAAAGCAGGTATGTACAGTACGTGTCTTGTGAAACGGAGTTACGATGCGTGCCTTCGTTATAATTTGTTTATGAACGTAGGGGACCCGGAGGCAGCAAATACACACAGCTTTAATTTACAGCTGTGCAGATGTCACGATCTATGACTCGCCTGCTAATGGCGTCATATAGCGTCAAAAAAAAACAAGTGTCCTCTTCACTTTCTCCAAGGTGTTAGCATATTACAATGTGAAACACGTTAAAGCCACACTTTTTATTTTTTACCCCGCTAGTGAGAAACTCAACTTATTCATCTACATAACCCAAAACCAGTGAGGTTGGCACGTTGTGTAAATGGTAAATAAAAACGGAATACAATGATTTGCAAATGCTTTTCAACTTTTATATTCAATCGAATAGACTGCAAAGACAAGATATTTGATGTTCGAACCGAGAAACTTATTTTTTTTGGAAAATAATCATTAACTTAGAATTAAATGGCAACAACACATTGCAAAAAGTTGGCACAGGGGCATTTTTACCACTGTGTTACATGGCCTTTCCTTTTAACAACACTCAAAAAACGTTTGGGAACTAAGGAGACCAATTTTTGAGGCCTTTAAAGTGGAAATCTTTCCCATTCTTGCTTGATGTACAGCTTAAGTTGTTGAACAATCCGGGGTCTCCGTTGTCGTATTTGACGCTTCATAATGCGCCACACATTTTTAATGGGAGACAGGTTTGGACTACAGGCAGGCCAGTCTAGTACCCACACTTTTACTATGAAGCCACGCTGTTGTAACACGTGGCTTGGCATAGTCATGCTGAAATAAGCATAATAACGTTGCTTGGATGGCAACATACTGTTTGTTGCTCCAAAACCTATATGTACCTTTCAGCATTAATGGTACCTTCACAGATGTGTAAGTTACCCATGTCTTGGCACTAATACACCCCCATACCATCACAGATGCTGGCTTTTGAACTTTGCGCCTATGGTTCTTGTCCTCTTTGTTCCGGAGGACACGACGTCCACAGTTTCCAAAAACAATGTGAAATGTGGACTCGTCAGACCACAGAACACTTTTCCACTTTGCATCAGTCCATCTTAGATGAGCTCGGGCCCAGCGAAGTCGGCGGCATTTCTGGGTGTTGTTGATAAATAGCTTTGGCTTTGCATAGTAGAGTTTTAACTTGCACTTACAGATGTAGCGACCAACTGTATTTACCGACAGTGGTTTTCTGGTGTTCCTGAGCCCATGTGGTGATATCCTTTACACACTGATGTCGCTTTTTGACGCAGTACCGCCTGAGGGATCGAAGGTCCGTATTATCGCTTACGTGCAGTGATTTCTCTAGATTCTCTAAACCTTTTTAAGGTATTACGGACCGTAGATGGTGAAATCCCTAAATTCCTTGCAATAGCTCGTTGAGGAACGTTAAACTGTTTGTCAATTTGCTCACGCATTTGTTCACAAAGTGGTGACCCTCACCCTATCCTTGTTTGTGAATGACTGAGCATTTCATGGAAGCTGCTTTTATACCAAATAATGGCACCCACCTGTTCCAAATTAGCCTGTTCACTTGTGGGATGTTCCAAGTACGTGTATGATGAGCATCCTTCAACTTTCTCAGTCTTTCTTGCCACTTGTGCCAGCTTTTTTGAAACATGTTGCAGGCATCAAATTCCAAATGAGCTAATATTTGCAAAAAATAACAGCATTTTCCAGTTCGAACGTAAAACATATTGTCTTTGCAGTCTATTGAATTGAATATAGGTTGAAAAGGATTTGCAAATCATTGTATTCTGTTTTTATTCACCATTTACACAACGTGCCAACTTCACTGGTTGTGGGTTTGAAAAAAGGAAAACAAATCTGATTGTCTCTCCTTCATAGCTAACCCCCACCCTTTTTCATATGTATGCTATTAAAGTACTGTGATTGCATACTTATCCAACCTGTCCCATCCATCTACAAGACAAAACTAAACATGATTGGTTTTCGTTTCTGTCAATACTTTCGTCTCGTTTTTAGTCATTGCCACTGGTTTATTGTGAGTGAAGTGTGTGTGTGTTTTTGTGTGTGTGTGTGTGTGTGTGTGTGTGTGTGTGTGTGTGTGTCGCCTCACGGAGCCTGACAGCTGAGGGACAGAGATGAGAGAAGATGATACTAGTCTATCCTGTCCCTTTTTCAGCAGGTTTCCCCGGTACTGCTGATAATTTTGTCAACTCGTAATATATTAATTTTGTGAGTATATTAAAATGTACTTTCTTAACTTCAAAAATGTTGATTTGAGGGGGCTCAAATGTAGAGCCGGCCTTGATCCGCGTGCTCTTTGCTCTTATTTTTGTCAAAAAAAGGATGATTCAAATTATTTGAGCCTATGTAAAATGTACCTGTTTGTCTGCAGAATGTACAGCACATTTCAGTGTGTTCATCATTAGCTTCAAGTCGCGACATACTGTAGTATCTTGGAGCCACTTTTCTGGGAAAAAAAAAAAAAGTCGTCTTCTGCGACCGCTGGTGAAACACCAAAGAAGCTGCTTAATGTGTGATGTTTTTTTTGACATTTAGTTGGTGACAAGTAACAAGTAGTCCTGTTGATACACCGACAGTAAAATACCGTACGCATGTGCATGTGGTAATTTGAATGACATTACGTGTTCCGATATTTATATGCTATAAATATCTTTCAGGCCCTTTTTATATTTTTTCATGCTGCGTCTCTGGCAAAGCAGGTATGACTGTGTTGCGAACATAGTTGCGATGCTTTCCATTTACCATTAATTCTTTATAGGTATGGTAAAACCGGAAGCAGCAAATAAACATATGTAGCGGGACACATTTCATCCATCTATCCATTTTCTTGGTCTTTCAGGGTCAAAGGGAGGCTGAATTATTTCATCTGTTAATAAATATGCACCAGAAATAAATAAATAGGAAACATTGCATCCACTTCCACTTTTTGCTGTGCGTGTGACGCAAGCGCGTTGAACCACATTAAAAGTTGTCAGGCCTCTAGATTTACCATTAAATAAACAACACCTTCAAGCAAAGAATATGACTTTGTGTCAACAAAAAAGACAGTTAGCTTTACTTACAGTTGTGTAGATGTCATGATCGATGACTTGCCTGCTGATGGCATCATTCCTATTTATTCACCTCCTGGTACCTTAGCACCTCCAAAACCCTCAAATCTAAACTCCAAACATCCCAGAACAAGCTAGTCAGATTACTTCTAGCCCTCCACCCCAGATCCCACCTCACTCCTACCCACTTCTCCAAAGTGGGCTGGCTCAGGGTGGAGGACAGAGTAAAACAACTTGCACTGAGCCTAGTCTATAAAATCCGCTACACCTCCCTGATACCGAAGTACATGTCAAACTACTTCCTTAACGTAAATGACCGCCATAACCACAACACCAGGGGGAGCTCCACTAACCACGTTAAACCCAAATTCCGAACTAACAAAGGTCTTAACTCATTCTCTTTCTATGCCACATCAATGTGGAATGCGCTCCCAACAGGTATAAAAGAAAGTGCATCTCTATCCTCCTCCTCCTTCAAAACCGCAATAAAAGTTCACCTCCAGGCAGCTACAACCCTAAACTAACACCCTCCCCGGATTGTTAATAACCAAATGTAAACAATCAAATGCAGATACTTTTTCTTATGCCTTCTGATCTCTCTCTCTCTCTCTCTCCCTCCCCACTACTTGCTGTCCATATCCTACCAAGTCAGACCTACACTGTTTCAATATCCATTTCTCTGTTCTCAATTGTTGACTGATGATAACAACCACCCCCCTCCACACCCCGGATTGTAAATAATGTAAATAATTCAATGTGATGATCTTGTGTGATGACTGTATTATGATGATAGTATATATCTGATAGTATATATCTGTATCATGAATCAATTTAAGTGGACCCCGACTTAAACAGGTTGAAAAACTTATTCGGGTGTTACCATTTAGTGGTCAATTGTACGGAATATGTACTTCACTGTGCAACCTACTAATAAAAGTCTCAATCAATCAAAGCAGTTAAAAGTAAACATGTCCTCTTTACTTTCTCTCAGGTGTACATGATGTGGAACGTGTTAAATCCACACATTTTTGTTTTGGCCGGAAAAAAATCAAACTTCCTTATCTCACAAGGAAAAGCAGCTGATTGGCTCTCCTTTGTAAATAACTTTTCGCCCCTCTTTCACATGTAAGCTGTTAAACAGCTGTAATTGGATATATTCCAAACTTGACCCACCCATCTACAAGACGATATTTAACATGATTGGATTTTGTTTCTGTCAACATTTTCATCTCTCTTTTTATTCGTTAACTAAAATGTCAGCTACCAGCCCAGGGCAGGCACCGCTGACTCTGTGGGTGGGCACGGGATGCTGTCGGGACTAGTGCTACTGTACATTTAGTGTTGGACAGTAGTGATGGGTCCGGCAACACCGATGCATCGGTGCATGCGTCGAGCTCATAGAGCAAAACCCTGTGTCGGTGCGCGTACCGCTTTTAGAAAGTCACGTGACCGATCATGAGCTGTTTCGGTCACGTGACCGATACGCGAACTGTATCGCACTGACGCCTCCTCTGTGCCCTGTGAGCGGGTCTTTTCTACAACCGGAGAAATAATAACTAAGAAGAGAAATCGTCTAAAATTTAATACGTTGGAAAAACTGTTTTTTTAAAATAAAAATGTGTAAAAAATAAATAAAAATCCCAGTCCACAAGCATCCTCATTCACAACACGTTCTCTTAGATTTCCATGTTATGATACATGTTCACATTATTTATTGACTATCGAAAAATTATAAAAATATATTTTTATTTAAATTAAGATATGAAATAATCCTAAATTAAATACAATGACTTGGTTTATATTATTGTATATACTAGGTCAGGGGTCGGCAATCCAAAATGTTGAAAGAGCCATATTGGACCAAAAATACAAAAACAAATCTGTCTGGAGCCGCAAAAAATTAAAAGCCATATTACATACAGATAGTGTGTCATGAAATATAAATTGAATTAAGAGGACTTAAAAGAAACTATATGACCTCAAATATAGCTACAAATGAGGCATAATGATGCAATATGTACATATAGCTAGCCTAAATAGCATGTTAGCATCAATTAGCTTGCAGTCATGCAGTGATCAAATATGTCTGATTAGCACTCCACACAAGTCAATAACATCAACAGAACTCACCTTTGTGCATTCATGAACAACCTTAAAAGTTTGGTGGACAAAATGAGACAGAAAAAGAAGTGGCATAAAACACGTCCTAGAAAGTCGGAGAAAGTTATACACGTAAACAAACTACGGTGAGTTCAAGGACCGCCATAATTAGTAGGACAAAACAGCGCTCGCCAAATACTCGAATCAGTGAAGCATGTTTAATACAAACAGTGTGCTTTATAACAATTAGGGAGGTTTGTGTCATGTTTGTTCTCCTACAGAAACCATATTTAAACAAAAAATATATTTTTTCCCCTCATCTTTTTCCATTTTTCATAAATTTTTGAAATAGCAACAGAGAGCCACTAGGGCGGCGCTAGAGCCGCGGGTTGCCGACCCCTGTACTAGGTCATAAAATCAGTGTCAGTTGAGTCGGTCCATAGGTTGCCTGTAGGGATTTTTAATGTCTAGCAGATGTCAGTATTTAGTGACAGTATCGACACACTATCAATACAGTTTTGCAATGTGTCGAAACGCTTCATGACACCTCATCAACCCATCACTATTGGACAGTATACCATACCATACCAAATTTATTTATAAAGCCCTTTAAAAACAACCACAGTTGAAGAACAAAGGGCTGTACACCACAAATAAATAGAGGCAAAGGACAGACTAAAAAAATAACATTTAAAACAGAAGTAAAATACACATTGAAAAAGCAAATACAAATTACCCTAAGAACAATTTGTTAGATAAAAAGCAGTTAAAAACAGTTTAAAGTCTCATGCTGGGTTAAAAGCCAGTGAATAATTTCCCGGGCGCGGCCACCGCTGCTGCCCACTGCTCCCCTCACCTCCCAGGGGGTGATCAAGGGTGATGGGTCAAATGCAGAGAATAATCTCGCCACACCTAGTGTGTGTGTGACAATCATTGGTACTTTAACTTTAACTTTTAAAAATAGGGTTTTAAGACGGGTCTTAAAAGTAGCCAAAGAAGGGGCCTGTCTCACATGGAGAGAGAGAGATTGTTCCAGAGTTTGGGACCCGCAACAGAGAAGACTCTGTCCCCTCTGAGCTTGCGCTTTGATTTGGGTACCTCCAGGATCAGCTGATCAGCTGACCTGAGGGACCGGGTGGGGCCATAGAGGTGGAGCAGCTCAGAGAGGTAAGGTGGGACAAGACCACGTAAGGATTTAAAAACGAGTAAGATCATTTTAAAATGGACTCTAAAAGACACAGGCAGCTCCCAGTGGAGGGAGGCTAAAACAGGAGTAATGTGCTCTCTTTTTCTTGTGTTAGTTAAAAGTCGGGCAGCTGCATTTTGGACCAGCTGCAGACGTGAGAGGGAGGATTGACTAATTCCAAAATACAAAGAGTTACAGTAATCCAGCCGAGATGTGATAAAGGCATGGATTACTGTCTCAAATTGTTGCCTAGAAAGAAGGTTTTTAACCTTGGCCAGCTGACGTAAATAAAAAAAAGCTGGCTTTCACCACTGTGCCAATCTGGCGGTCCAATTTAAAATCACTGTCAATACGAAAGCCCAGGTTGGTGATCATGGCCTTAACGTGCAAAGCCAAGGGCCCAAAGTCAACAGGGGGGAGCTCACAGGTACCACTAGGTCCAAACACTATTACTTCTGTCTTCTTTTCATTGAAATTTAAGAATTTAGGGCCATCCAGGCCTTGATATATATATATATATATATATATATATATATATATATATATATATATCTCTACCTATCTCGCTAGTGTTTGGATCTCCTATTCTGAAGGGCGTAGTCCTTCCTGGTTATTTTGTTCTAATGGTTTGTCTGAATTGGGCAAGGTGACTCGAATTCGAGATCGACAATTTATTCTACAAATTGGAGTAAGTAAAATCATTAGCAATACCAGTGCTGGAGAGATAGCCAAGCTTTAAAAAGTCTCGCACATTCTCTCTTGATTTTTTGCTCACGTGCTTTTGTCCTCATTGTTGCTCCCTCCCTGGCGAAGCATGTGTTTTTGACAGTATTTGAAAAAAAAAAAACTTAAAGTAATCAATTATAGTGACTTGTTACTTTGCCAAAAACATAATTTAATTACTAACATAATTACTCTTTGATAAATGTAATTATTTATGAAATAAGTAATTATTGTGTTACTTAAAACAAACTTGTCATATCATGCATATATGCAGTTTAGATGTTTCATGGGATCAGAGTGCGTGTATGTGCCTTTTAAAAGACGGTACGTGTTGCTAAGTGACGTGCGACAGAGCTGCATTAGCCCAGCTAGGATTGTTCGCTCAGACCCGGGCGGGCACTGGCGGATGCTGTGCTGAATCTTTTTAGTGGATTGTGTTAGCTTTAGTTAATAAAGAGTTTGAATGAGTTTCAATGGCCGTAGTCTCCTAGTCCACAAATGGGGTGCTGTAGGATTGCCGGCTTGTCTATGAAGGCTTTCTCATTCATCCAGGTCATTGTAATCTCAGGGTATTCAATCAATCGCAACTGGGCTGTTTGGTTTGTCTTGGAAGACGTTTCGCCTATCATCCGAGTAGGCTTCATCAGTTCATGCTCACATACTTCGATTGGTCTGATCTGGTCTAGCGGCTGGTGCCAAAACCTCAAATATTTACACTCTAAAACCAGGAGGATAGTTTTTCCCTATTGTAGTGACAAAAACAACTGTTTTGATGCAAACGAGTAATCCTACAAAGCCAAAGCCGGCGCATCCTGAAGAGACGGTCAGAAAGCGGCTTAAAGATGGTTTGTAAAACATAATCTATGCAATATTTTGACCAAAGAACCACCGTTACATGTTATGTATGTAACCACGAGGAAGTGTTTTAAATGCAGGAAAAAAATACATTTTAAGACCCCTTTTTATGCGCTTTATAATCCGATATGCCTTTTGAATGAAAATAGACCTAAGTAGACTCGCTCATTGGCAGTGCACCTTATTATCGAGTGCGCCCTATGGTCTGAAAAATATGGTAGTACAGTTTTTTGGACAGTGTTCAATTTCCTTGCTAGTGCATAGGAACAAAACAAACACGATAAAGACTTGATTCATGATTATTGTGGACGTGTCAAGTGAAGTAAATATCACGTCCAGATGACTCTATCTTACCCTGTATACACCGTATTTTTCGGACTATAAGTCGCAGTTTGTTTTTCATAGTTTGGCCGGGGGTGCGACTTATACTCAGGAGCGACTTATGTGTGAAATTATTAACACATTACCGTAAAATACCAAATAATATTATTTAGCTCATTCACGTAAGAGACTAGACGTATAAGATTTCATCGGATTTAGCGATTAGGAGTGACCGATTGTTTAGTAAACGTATAGCATGTTCTATATGCTATAGTTATTTGAATGACTCTTACCATAATATGTTACGTTAACATACCAGGCACGTTCTCAGTTGGTTATTTATGCGTCATATAACGTACACTTATTCAGCCTGTTGTTCACTATTCTTTATTTATTTTAAATTGCCTTTCAATTGTCTATTCTTGGTGTTGGGTTTTGTCAAAAAAATTTCCCCCAAAAATGCGGCTTATACTCCAGTGCGACTTATGTTTTTTTCCTTCTTTATTATGCATTTTCGGCCGGTGCGACTTATACTCCGGAGCGACTTATACTCGGTAAAAATACGGTAAAGTGCAGGAGCAAAGTAATGGATTTCAAA
Source organism: Nerophis lumbriciformis (assembly GCF_033978685.3). NCBI lineage: Eukaryota > Metazoa > Chordata > Actinopteri > Syngnathiformes > Syngnathidae > Nerophis > Nerophis lumbriciformis. The sequence continues at coordinate 19,060,190 of NC_084582.2, forward strand.
CCATTAACTGATCACTCAACTCAACTGAACACCTAACTAACTAGACATATAAGATTTCATGGGATTTAGCGATTAGGAGTGACAGATTGTTTAGTAAACGTATAGCATGTTCCATATGTTATAGTTATTTGAATGACTCTTACCATAATATGTTACGTTAACATGCCAGGCACGTTCTCAGTTGGTTATTTATGCGTCATATAACGTACACTTATTCAGCCAGTTGTTCACTATTCTTTATTTTAAATTGCCTTTCAAATGTCTATTCTTGGTGTTGGGTTTTATTAAATACATTTCCCCAAAAAATGCGACTTATACTCCAGTGCGACTTATATGTTTTTTTTTCTTCTTTATTATGCATTTTCGGCCGGTGCGACTTATGCTCCGGAGCGACTTATACTCGGTAAAAATACGGTAAAGTGCAGGAGCAAAATAATGGATTTTAAACCATTAACTGATCACTCAACTGAACACCTAACTATAAACTGATAAAGTTCATATAAATGACAAAAAGTTGTCAATTTGAATATTACAATTTTAAGAATTCTAGAAGCTGGACTTCTCTTGCTGTCAGAGAGTATGGTGTTAATTTTAAGGGTTTAACTGCCGTTTCTAAGTTTCACCTAAAGTGTAGTCTTTTATTAAAACTTGTTAAACTTTATGATTGAATATAAGCATCCTTAGATCATAAAACCACAAGGCATAGTCTTGTAAAGAGTCTGCACTTATTGGTCAGAGTACATTAAACCCTGCCTCTTTCTTCTTATGCATTATATCTCAAGAGCCTTTTCTGCTACAAGAGCTGTGCCAATTGTGTTGTGAATAAAAGAATAGAAGTAGAACCAATTAAAATTACTGAGAAACTTGATACTTCCATAAAAACTGTTCAAAATATACTACAAAACTGCAGTGCCCTCTTTTACCCACACATACTGTACTCTACTCTCATAAGTTAACAGTTCTTTTGTTGAGAAGTGAAGTGAATTATATTTATATAGCGCTTTTCTCTAGAGACTCAAAGCGCTTTACATAGTGACACCCAATATCTAAGTTACATTTAAACCAGTGTGGGTGGCACTGGGAGCAGGTGGGTAAAGTGTCTTGCCCAAGGACACAACGGCAGTGACTCGGATGGCGGAAGCGGGAATCGAACCTGGAACCCTCAAGTTGCTGGCACTCTATCAACCGAGCTATGCCGTCCCTGTGCACATGTACTGTATATACAAGGGACAGAGAAGGGGAAAGATGATATCATACAAGTCTTGTAGCCTGTGGCTTTTTCAGCAGATTTCTACACTACTGCGGATAATTTTGTCAACTTGTCATATATACATACTGTGGGTATTTTAAAATGTACTTTCTCAACTTTACTTGAGGGGGCTCTGCCCTCTCTTGCCCATACGTAGAGCTAGCCCCGGTGTCTTGAGACTCTCGCAGTTACTCGAGACTTGACTTGGCTTTGGGATTAAAGACTTGAGACTTATTTTAGACTTGCAATACAGTACATTGACTTACTCCCATCTCTGTAAACTACATATTGGAAAGTAACAAAAACAGCGCCATCTGATGAGGCACTGCCTGCCTGCTTAATGCAGACTTGCCACTGCCTTCTTCATTAAGATAGTCCATCCATCCATCCATCCAATTTCTACCGCTTGTCCCTTTCGGGGTCACTCGGGTGGAAGGCGGGGTTACACCCTGGATAAGTTGCCACTTCATCTCAAGGCCAACAAAGATCGATAGACAACATTCATACTCACACACTAGAGCCAATTTTAGTGTTGCCAATCAATCATGGCTTTAGAGGTGGGAGTCACAGGGAGAACATGCAAACTCCAAACAGAAAGACCCCGAGCCTGGAAATCGAACCCAGGGCCTTTGTATTGTGAGGCACAAGCACTAACCCCTGTTTCACTGTGCTGCCCCAATAACAGTCTTTTGGTAAAATTAATTTTCAAATGTTAAATTGAATTTAGTGTCATCACATTACGAAGGTCCTGAGTAGTCGTGAGTTCAATCCCGGGCTCGGGATCTTTCTGTGTGGAGTTTGCATGTTCTCCCCGTGACTGCGTGGGTTCCCTCCGGGTACTCCGGCTTCCTCCCACCTGCAAAGACATGCACCTGGGGATAGGTTGATTGGCAACACTAAAATTGGCCCTAGTGTGGGAATGTAAGTGTGAATGTTGTCTGTCTATCTGTGTTGGCCCTGTGATGAGGTGGGGTCTTGTCCAGGGTGTACCCCGCCTTCTGCCCGATTGTAGCCGAGATAGGCTCCAGTGCCCCCCACGACCCCGAAGGGAATAAGCGGTAGAAAATGGATGGATGGGATGGGGCATCTTCACTAAAATTGCTCATGCTAACTTTGCTCTCTGTCATTTGTTTGCTTCGGAGAAACATTCAAATTTTTACTTTCCTTGGTGCGTACTTTGGAAAAAGTTCCATGTGAGTCCAATTAGTTATCACCAATCGATGTGCAAACAACCTTCGGCATGACTTGCAAGGTGCACACAAGTTATTTATTTTATTCCTCAGGAGTCTTATCAGTGGTTGTTGTGATGTCCTACATAAAGAGCATGCTGGGTTTGTTTGTCTACCAGTCCCAGTATGCCCCTGGCTCCTAACTTGCTGCAAAAAAGGGATTTTTTGATCTGAGTGCAGCTTTGAGTGGTCCCAAAGTTTTTCTTGACCAAATTGCTCTCTGTGGAAAACACAGCCCAAGACTGTGTATCAAAAGGACTCGTATTTTTAGAAGCTATTTATTTTTTTGAATTTCAGCTCTGCTAAATAACTCTGACTCTTCAGATTAATGAAGTTCAATTGGTGTCTCATCTGAGACGACTGCTGTTATACAAACCCCGTTTCCATATGAGTTGGGAAATTGTATTAGATCTAAATATAAACGTAATACAATGATTTGCAAATCCTTTTCAACCCATATTCAATTGAATGCACTACAAAGACAAGATATTTGCTGTTCAGACTCATAAACTTTTTTTTTTTTTGCAAATAATAATTAACTTAGAATTTCATGGCTGCAACACGTGCCAAAGTAGTTGGGAAAGGGCATGTTCACCACTGTGTTACATCACCTTTTCTTTTAACAACATTCAATAAACGATTGGGAACTGAGGAAACTAATTGTGAAGCTTTGAAAGTGGAATTCTTTCCCATTCTTTTTTTATGTAGAGCTTCAGTCGTTCAACAGTCCGGGGTCTCCGCTGTCGTATTTTACGCTTCATAATGCGCCACACATTTTCGATGGGAGACAGGACTGGACTGCAGAGGACCAGGAAAGTATCCGCACTCTTTTTTTTATGAAGCCACGCTGTTGTAACACGTGCTGAATGTGGCTTGGCATTGTCTTGCTGAAATAAGCAGGGGCGTCCATGAAAAAGACGGCGCTTAGATGGCAGCATATGTTGTTCCAAAACCTGTATGTACCTTTCAGCATTAATGAAGCCTTCACAGATGTGTAAGTTACCCATGCCTTTGGCACTAATGCACCCCCATACCATCACAGATGCTGGCTTTTGAACTTTGCGTCGATAACAGTCTGGATGGTTCGCTTCCCCTTTGGTCCGGATGACACAATGTCGAATATTTCCAAAAACAATTTGAAATGTGGACTTGTCAGACCACAGAACACTTTTCCACTTTGCGTGAGTCCATCTTAGATGATCTCGGGCCCAGAGAAGCCGGCGGCGTTTCTGGATGTTGTTGCTAAATGGCTTTCGCTTTGCATAGTAGAGCTTTAACTTGCATTTACAGATGTAGCGACGAACTGTATTTAGTGACAGTGGTTTTCTGAAGTGTTCCTGAGCCCATGTGGTGATAACCTTTAGAGATTGATGTCGGTTTTTGATACAGTGCCGTCTGAGGGATCGAAGGTCACGGTCATTCAATGTTGGTTTCCGGCCATGCCGCTGACGTGGAGTGATTTCTCCAGATTCTCTGAACCTTTTGATGATATTAAGGACCGTAGATGTTGAAATCCCTAAATTTCTTGCAATTGCACTTTGAGAAACGTTGTTCTTAAACTGTTTGACTATTTGCTCACGCAGTTGTGGACAAAGGGGTGTACCTCGCCCCATCCTTTCTTGTGAAAAACTGAGCATTTTTTGGGAAGCTGTTTTTATACCCAATCATGGCACCCACCTGTTCCCAATTAGCCTGCACACCTGTGGGGTGTTCCAAATAAGTGTTTGATGAGCATTCCTCAACTTTATCAGTATTTATTGCCACCTTTCCCAACTTCTTTGTCACGTGTTGCTGGCATCAAATTCTAAAGTTAATGATTATTTGCATGTTTATCAGTTTGAACATCAAATATGTTGTCTTTGTAGCATATTCAACTGAATATGGGTTGAAAATGATTTGCAAATCATTGTATTCCGTTTATATTTACATCTAACACAATTTCCCTACTCATATGGAAACAGAGTTTGTAGTATCCAACATATGATTTTTACATCGCGTCTCTGTCGTTGCCAGGTGCTGATCTGCAGGTGTGCCAAACCAAAGGCCCGACCTGCTGTTCCAAAAAGATGGAGGAGCGATATCAGGTAGCGGCTCGCAGCAACATAGAGTCTGGCCTGCAGGTTGTCAGTGCCCAACTCAAACGTCTCATCATCCAGAACGCAGCTATTTTCCAAGGTAAGAACATGAAACTTGTTTAACACTTCTTGGCGAGGTTGTTGGAAGAGACAACCAGGAGCTCTTAAACACAAATACGAGTTGTTTAAGTGACTTTAGATGTCGTGCGGCTCGAGGTGGCAGACATGTTGCCCCTGGGATTGGAGCGCATTCACAGCTGTGTTATTCAGAGTGAAAAACAGCTGCAGTCCAGACAACACTCAAGATAGTCAATAAAAGAACCCTTCATTAGGTAGAACTGCTAATGTGATTCAAAATAAAAAAATAATATGCTATTTAACAGAGCAGCCAACTGTTGAAAACAAATTTTCAGTGGTCTAAATGTGTAGTCAAAGTATTTTCATCACAGTAAAAGTACACTTTGCACATCCTTAAACCGCAGCAGTATCTACAGGTATATCTAATGCCAGTGTATTTATACTCTACCATATGCAATATTCAGTGTCAAAGTTTATACAAGTTTTCTTGAACACTACAGTTATTTGCTATGGGAGGCAAAGGTGATATACTTAAAGGCCTACTGAAACCCACTACTACCGACCACGCAGTCTGATAGTTTATACATCAATGATGAAATCTTAACATTGCAACACATGCCAATACGGCCGGGTTAGTTCACTAAAGTGCAATTTTAAATTTCGCGCGACATATCCTGCTGAAAACGTCTCGGTATGATGACGTCAGCGCGTGACTTTGCGGATTGTAGAGGACATTTTGAGACAGCATGTGGGCCAGCTATTAAGTCGTCTGTTTCATCGCAAAATTCCACAGTATTCTGGACATCTGTGTTGGTGAATCTTTTGCAATTTGTTCAATGAACAATGGAGACAGCAAAGAAGAAAACTGTAGGTGGGAAGCGGTGTATTGCGGCCGACTTCAGCAACACAAACACGGCCGCTATGTGCATGTCACGTTCGTAACTTTGGGGACTTTGGGGAAATATATGTGCTTTGGGGAGGTGAACGGTACTTTGGGCTGTGGGATTGAGTGTGTTGTGCAGGTGTTTGAGTTGTATTGGCGGGTTGTATAGACGGGAGGGGGGAGGTGTTTGTTCCATCCATCCATCCATTTTCTACCGCTTATTCCCTTTTGGGGTCGCGGGGGGCGCTGGAGCCTATCTCAGCTACAATCGGGCGGAAGGCGGGGTACACCCTGGACAAGTCGCCACCTCATCGCAGGGCCAACACAGATAGACAGACAACATTCACACTCACATTCACACACTAGGGCCAATTTAGTGTTGCCAATCAACCTATCCCCAGGTGCATGTCTTTGGAGGTGGGAGGAAGCCGGAGTACCCGGAGGGAACCCACGCAGTCACGGGGAGAACATGCAAACTCCACACAGAAAGATCCCGAGCCCGGTTTTGAACCCAAGACTACTCAGGACCTTCGTATTGTGAGGCAGATGCACTAACCCCTCTGCCACCGTGACGCCCGAGGTGTTTGTTATGCGGGATTAATTTGTGGCATATTAAATATAAGTCTGGTTGTGTTGTGGCTAATAGAGTATATATATGTCTTGTGTTTATTTACTGTTTTAGTCATTCCCAGCTGAATATCAGGTCCCGCCCGCCTCTCACAGCATCTTCCCTATCTGAATCGCTCCCACTGCCCTCTAGTCCTTCACTCTCACTTTCCTCATCCACAAATCTTTCATCCTTGCTCAAATTAATGGGGAAATTGTCGCTCTCTTGGTCCGAATCGCTCTCGCTGCTGGTGGCCATGATTGTAAACAATGTGCGGATGTGAGGAGCTCCACAACCTGTGACGTCACGCTACTCGTCTGCTACTTCCGGTAGAGGCAAAGCTTTTTTATCAGCGACCAAAAGTTGCGAACTTTATCGTCGATGTTCTCTTTCAGCAAAAATATGGCAATATTGCAAAACGATCAAGTATGACACATAGAATAGACCTGCTATCCCCGTTTAAATAAGAAAATCGCATTTCAGTAGGCCTTTAAAACATAGCTTTGTCTGATGCTGCCAGTAAAATATTTATCATATTTAAAAAATGTCTTCTATCACATCATCCTGGTTCTCAACATTTAGCGCTGTGTGTCAATGCATAAAGGTGAGCTTTAAAGACGTAACGTCTGTGTTGAGTGAAAAGCCTAAGATGCTCAGTTCGCCGCTATCAGAAAGAAGGAACCATTTTGTATTTTTGCAAGTGGTGGTAGTGTTAAACATTCCTAATTTGATTCAAAACAATCGTATTATTAACTTTGTCAGCAAAATCTCTTAACTTTTATAACGTCGTAGTTTTATTATTTTAAATGTTCTCATTTTTATAACGTTGTAGTTTTATAACTGATGGATTTAAATGAAAGAAAGAAAATCTTCAAGTCTTTACAAAAGCCCAGGCCATGACCATGTGGCCCTCACAGTGGTTGTGGCTGTAAAAAATCACATAGTGTTGCTGCGACAGGCCGACTCTGCTGACAAATTTAACATACTTATTTTTGTCGCTTCCCTGCTAATATGCCAAACAATTTGTGTGTTCGTTGTCTTATGTCACTTTGGATCCAAATTAAAATGAACTCTCCAGAACTTTCCAAAATGGCATTAAAGACATTGTTGCTGTTTCCGTCCAAAAAGTGGGCAGTAGAAACATGTTGCCGGGCATCCACACACATCAAACCACAATATTACCATTATGTCCAGGTTTGTACTGATGGTTGGTCAGAGTTTAATTTGTGGTTTTGATTTGCTGTTGCGCCTGTTTGTTTCATACATCAATAATCATCAATAAATTATTGCATTACTGGACACAAATGATTAGTAAATTGGGTGATCCAGGCAACATTTTTACTCCAGTAATTTAAGTCTGTATCCTTAATGTTTTTGATCTCCTTACTTATTTGAACTTATTTGATTTCCATTTATTAATATTAGGGATGTCCGATAATGGCTTTTGGCCGATATCCGATATTCCGATATTGTCCAACCCTTTAATTACCGATACCGATATCAACCGATACCGATATCAACGGATATATGCAGTCGTGTATTGAACACATTATTATGCCTGATTTGGACAACCAGGTATGGTACTTTTTAAATTTTTTTAATAAAATAAGATAAATAAATTAAAAACATTTTCTTGAAAAAAAAAGAAAGTAAAACAATATAAAAACAGTTACATAGAAACTAGTAATTAATGAAAATTAGTCAAATTAACTGTTAAAGGTTAGTACTATTAGTGGACCAGCAGCACACACAATCATCCCTTGCAGACTGTATCGATATATATTGATATATAATGTAGGAACCAGAATATTAATAACAGAAAGAAACAACCCTTTTGTGTGAATGAGTGTAAATGGGGGAGGGAGGTTTTTTGGGTTGGTGCACTAATTGTAAGTGTATCTTGTGTTTTTTATGTTGATTTAATAAATGAAAAAAAACAAAAAAACCCAAAAAAAAACGATACCGATAATAAAAAAAACCATACCGATAATTTCCGATATTACATTTTAACACATCCCTAATTATTATCCCCATTACAGATTAATATCTTTTAATTCCGATCACAAATTCTGATACTGTATTTATTTTTAGTCCCCCGACTGACAAGCGGTTAGCAGGTAATTATGTAACTCCATACAGTGTGGAGTCGCTGCTTTAACTTAATAATAATCACCTCCATTACGGCAAATTTGTATTTCTTAGTATCTTAAAGGGGAACTGCATTTATTTTATTTGTTTTAATTTGGCCCATCATTCCCAATCACTATGTGGGACAAGAACACATGTCACACATACGGCAACAATACTCCATTCACATTTTGTGACCTGAATATTAACCAAGTTTTAGCGATATCGTTACTATAAGCACTAACGTTAAGGATTTATTTTTAGCGGCGCTTTGATCACAGAGAGGTAACTATTTTATGCTGCTATATTGACATCAATAGCTGGGGAGCTGCTCTCTCGTTAATTCTAGATTATAAATTGCGTGTTTTACCTCATGGATTGTGGAAAATTGTAGCCATAAACCTCAACCGAGGAGTTGGTCAATTTAGACCAGGAGATGGCAAGAAAGACAGAAAAAGACACAAATTTTTTGTTTTAACCCTTTGCATATTCTTAATCTAAACGAGAATATATGAACATCCCATCAGTCATCATCACAGTGAGAGCAGACATTGTACAGTAAGTGTTTGTTTTATTATGTTTGTTGGCTCTCATCAAGTCTGCATGTGTAGTAGTGTTGTTGTCAAAGGAAAAAGTGAACGATGTGAACACGTAAATATTACATGATATTATGAATGTGCCTGTTACTACATTACATATATACGTACAGTGTGTATATAAAACGTTGGAGGGGTTTGGATGTTTTTTTAGAACACTTTACAGGCGGAATAGAGTGTCTCCTATTGACTCCATTGTTCACTGACATTTTCCAACGTTTATTTACGATTTGGAATGCATTAAAAAGAAAAAAAGAAAAATGTGTTTTTGTCTTACATAAAGATTCTGAATGATCGGCAAAACTTAAAAAAAAATAAAAGTGCAGTTCCCCTTTAAATATCATTATCATGTATTATTATCACTGGAGGAGGAGGCTAAATATGTTACACATTGAGGACAAGCCAGGAGCAGGCATGGTAATAAGCTAGCTTGAAACAACAGAAGAAATAAGTGCTTAGTAAAGTTTAAGAAGTGTAGATGGAAGAACGTTACAGCAGAAAATAAGCAGCTATAAACAGGAAATGAACAAGTAGAATACGAGTTTGAGAGAGGATAGTATAACAAGTGTTGGTGTGTCAGCGTTGTTACAGTCTGTAAATGGCATGTTAGAAGAGGGCGGACCGATCCATACATTGGTGGTGTCGATACCAAGTGTATGAGAGATTAAATTGATTTGATTTGTTGCTTTTGTTAATATTTACAAACTCCGGGAATAATTCCCTGGGAACAGGAGGACTTTGAGGGCAAAAAACAAATAATTTAAATTAGTAGATAGTAGTTTTTGATTTTTTTTGTTATTGTGTAATATTGACTTGTATCTGCTCAAATATTTGTTTATAAATAAAAGAGAGTAAGGACATAGTTTAAATATTCGGTAGAGGAGTTTGCGTGTCCCAATGATCCGAGGAGCAGTGTTGTCCGGGGGCTTCTATGCCCCCTGGTAGGGTCTCCCAAGACAAACAAGTCCGAGGTGAGGGATCAGACAAAGAGCAGCTCGAAGACCTTTATGAAGAATAAACGAGGACTCAGATTTCCCTCGCCCGGATGCGGATCACCGGGCCCCCCTCTGGAGCCAGGCCCGGACATTGAGCCCCATTGACCGCAACGTGGGTCTCCCCACTAACCGTTATTTACATACCAAGTCTTCCTTCAGACCAAGCCCCCTTCAACTACATTATCGCCCATCAGCCATGTTGTAGTTTTTAGCGCTAGTCTACTGATGGATATAGATTAGAATTATACGTCATGTGCATGTATGAGCCAGTTTGCCCCACAACAAGAGGACAGAGAAAAATAAGGAACTTATTGACTACAACTTTGGACTACAACAGAATACAAATAGTGGAGTTGTGCAAAGCTCTACGATATATAACTAAGGCAATATACGTCACTAAAGTCATGAATTCCAAACTGCTCATTTGGCAAGATTGTTTTATAAATAACTCTGCCATGCCTCCATGGAATGATTATACATTATCGGGACTCATGGAGATCCTAAATACACGAAAACAAGTACCAACAGGTAAGAAAAGTTGGTTTTGCATAACAGGAGCCCTTTAATGACGTCACAATGTAGCCAGACTGCATAAACAAGAGTCATCCAAAACTGCGTACAAACTCACGCCAAAATGCATGACCCTTATTGATGAGTATCCAATATTGCAAAAACATTTATAAGTCATAAAAGACGGAATTCATCTCGGTCCTCTTTAATAATTAATGTATTTTAATTTTAGAAAGTTTAGAAACCCTTGCCTGTGTGTCTTCTGTGTTTTGCAAAGTTTTTTCCAAAAACTCTGACAACAGAATTTGGCCAAAAAACAAATGGAGATATTATTGCTTGTTCGTTTGGTGTGTTTGGACCACGAGCTGATGGCAGCAAGACTTGTTTTGGTTTCTACACATTTGTAATCCCTTAAAATATACTGTAGGTCAAACAATTCCACGGCAACAAGCTTCTCTGGGTTTTCACTCCCATGCCAAGGCTATGACCAGTGTTGGGTTGGTTACTAAAAACCAGTAACTAGTTACAGTTACTAGTTACTTTATTTCAAAAGTAACTCAGTTACTAACTCAGTTACTTACACCAAAAAGTAATGCGTTACTGTGAAAAGTAACTATTTAGTTACTTCTTTTTTTCCCCCTTTTTTAAAGGCTCCCATTAATGCCCTTTTAGCCTTTATTTCAGTACTGTTATTGTACCGGAGTATTATACAATCTGTTGATCAACTTGACATGCATTTGCATCACTGAACTCAGAAAGCAATGTGGTCTACATACAACACACAAAGACAAAGATATGTTTCAAAGGGCCAATTTATTTCAGGCCAGAACAAATTGACAAAACTATTTTAAATAGCTGCAACATAATGGCACTTTAACTTTAACTTTAAGTAGATAGGATCTTTGATCCAAGACACAACTTTCATTTAACTAAAATGTTATTTTCTTTGTGCTCGACAAAAGAAAAGTATTGAGAATGTTTCCATGTTAAAAAACTCGACTTCTGGCTTCGCCATGATGTCTTGTTAGTTGTTATGAGAGTAGTGTATGTGTGTGTGTGTGTGTGTGTGTGTGGCCCTTTAAGATATGACAGCATGTGAGGTGAGTGACGTCAGTGAGTGAGTGGGCGAGAGAGGTGAGGGAACGGCGACAGTGAGTGCGTGCAGGTGCTCTAGCTTGGTGGATGGCTGCGTCCAATAAAGTCACAAAGTTGCAACAAACCGCCGGCCTCGTCATTCACCCTCAGCTGTAAAGACCCACTTCCGAGTAAAGTGAAGGTTGTTAGCCCCGAAGTACATAGGCCCTGGAGGAACGTCTCCCCTGCGCTCCTCAACTACGGTATGGGAGTCCCTCCCGCCCCCACCCACACAAAGCACGCCTTTTCTTTTCCACCGCAGCGCTCCAATAAAACACACTCAGATCTTCTGTTTATAGCCGATACTACATAAAAAATAACATGTAACGCATCATGTAGTAACGGTAACTGAGTTACTGAATATAAAAAATAACGCGTTAGATTACTAGTTACCGCCGGAACTAACAACTAACTTATGGTCACGCGTTACGCGTTAGTCCCAACACTGGCTATGACCATACTTGCCAACCTTGAGACCTCTGATTTCGGGAGGTGTGTGTGTGTGTGTGGGGGGGGGGGTCGTGGTTTGGGCGGGGGCGTGGTTAAGAGGGGAGGAGTATATTTACAGCTAGAATTCACCAAGTCAAGTATTTCATATATGTATATATATATAAGAAATACTGGACTTTCAGTGAATTCTAGCTATATATATATATATATATATATATATATATATATATATATATATATATATATATATATATATATATATATATATATATATATATATAAGAGAAATACTTGAATTTCAGTGTTCATTTATTTACACATATACACACACATAACACTCATCTACTCATTGTTGAGTTAAGGGTTGAATTGTCCATCCTTGTTCTATTCTCTGTCACTATTTTTCTAACCATGCTGAACACCCTCTCTGATGATGCATTCTGCTTCGTCTCCTTGTTGTGTGCGCAGTTGTGCACTGCACTCTCTAAAAGCCCTAGATGTTATTGTCACATATGCATGTATAGTAGATTGCAGTATTGTCCTGTTTAAGAGTGTCACAACGTTGCTGTTTACAGCAGACGAACTGCTTTACGGTAGACGAAAACGTGACTGCTGTTGTGTGTTGTTGCCGCGCTGGGAGGACGTTAATGAAACTGCCTAACAATAAACCCACATAAGAAACCAAGAACTCGCCCTCGATCATTCTACAGTTATAACATGATTGGGCAGGCACGCTGTTTATATTGTGGGAAAGCGGACGTGAAAACAGGCTGTCGACACGTCACTCAGGTCCGCATGGAGCTGGAGGGGGCGTGGCCTCCAGCTCCGCCTGAATTTCGGGAGATTTTCGGGAGAAAATTTGTCCCGGGAGGTTTTCGGGAGAGGCGCTGAATTTCGGGAGTCTCCCGGAAAATCCGGGAGGGTTGGCAAGTATGGCTATGACTCTCTTTTTGCCGTCATAAAACTGGACTCACAGGGCTGATTTTCCTGTGAACACATTGGCCTGGCATGGCAATTAAAACATGGCTCTAAAGGCGACTGTGGGCTTTGCTTGTCTACAGCTAACAACGTTAGAGACCGCTGCACTTTCCTACAAAGGGTTCAATACTAATTGGTTTAGCAAAGGGCCGCAGAGAACTCCCAAAACATTGGAATCCTTTTAACATCCTGGTCTTCTCCGTCTCCCTCTGCTTTATCTCCGACCCTGTCATCCTCTCTCTCCATCTGTGTCTTGCCCAATCTGTTTGACGGTCTCCCTCTCTCTTCATGTGTTCATGCTGCCAGTATTGGGAATCAAATGCATTCTTTGCAATCTTCCTTGCTCTTCTCTGGGTTCTGCTCTTCACCACTCGCTCCGAGCACGGATCAAAGTGCCTGCATCCCCCTACTCCACACCTGCTCCTCTCACTTTTCCCCAAGCTTCACTTTGTTCTTGTCGTCGAACTCTCCAAACAACAATGACAACATAGCTTTCTCTTTAAGCAGTAGGACGACATAAACACGAGGCCTCACTTCGAGATAAGATCAATAGCAGGAAATAGGTAAAATGTTAGGACTTTTTAATGGTGCGTGTCTCTCCCGCAGAATGCATTGTTTGCTATTTGACAAACTAATGAGCCCTGGTTGATATCTTGATGGCACACTGAGCTGATAATGTGCGATGAAATCATTGCAGCGCCCACTCTGATTTGTGATGGACTCAAATTTCATTTTGATTCACATTAGCAAGATCATAACATCAGCTTCCCCCGCGTGCCATGATTGCCTCACTGGTAATGGCCCAATGTTTTCAATTTAGCTCTGAATGAGAATCTGCAAACCTGTGCTGGGTGCTCTTTAATACTTAAAATGGGAAGCCAGTCTTGCACATGCTGGGAATTTAATTTGGTAAACGAATCATGACTATTTTGGGAGAGTGTATCAGTACATAACTTGACACAAAGTCATTGCAGAGGGCAGTGAAAAGTTATTCAACAATGTTTAAATGACAGATTGATTGGCAATTTACTTACATTTTATTTTGAGACTGGCGGATTAAAATAAGATGTACAGTATATTATTTTACAACCTGTTTTGATTGATAGTCCACAGTTACAGAATGTTTATCAGGCTGAATTTTACATTTTATTATTAAATAGAAAACATTAAAACATTGTCATGCAGAGGTATGTGTGACGATCTGTCACTTCATTTCTGTTTGTGCTTCTTTGTTTTGTGTTTATCTCCTATCAGTGCTTTTATTTTGGTTCAATTTCCTGCTTGTCCTGCTGAGCGATGTTTTCCCCTCACCTGCTGCTGGTTGGCAGTCGAGCCACACCTGGTGCTAATCAGCAGGCTTCTATTTATGCCTGCCTCGCCTGCTCCTCAGGGCTCCAGGATTGCTTATGTTTTGAGAACCGCTGTGTGCACGACTGGTTGCCTCTCTGTTTAAATACATTAAAATGATCTTACCTGCTGGTTGTTCTCCTGGTTCCTGCATCTTGGGGTCACAAATACAGCAGCCATGCAAGTTCCTAACCGTATGCATACCATTAACTTGTACAACATGTAATGTACAGAATACCAGAAACATTAATTCAGGTAGAAATATCACATTTTACAATACGCAAAACCGGAACTGCATCCCTACGTGGTGGAGTTGTATGGCCGGACAGCGAGGCTTTTTATGCCATCATTTTCGGCTCTTCCCCTACAGGAAGCAAGCCTCCATACCCGATCGCGGAAACGCCCGCTTCATTACTCGACACACACCTCGAAGCCTCAAAACATCTCGTTACATCCCTAGTTTAAGAACACTACCACCACCTGCAGGATATGTACGCACCGGCCGCTGTCCTACTGCGTTAGTATTCTTCACCTGGTGTGGCCTATCGGGTTCTCAAGGTGGCACGTGCCATTCCCTAGACCAGGGGGCGGCAACCCAAAATGTTGAATGAGCCATATTGTATCAAAAATACAAAAAACATCTGTCTGAAGCTGCAAAAAATTCAAAACCTTACCTTATAATGAAAGCAACACATGATGTTGAAATTTAATATTTCTTCTACACATTTTTACAAAATTGGATAGCATTAGTAAAAAGGAGTCTTCTCAGAGGAAATTACTGGCTTAGAATGGCCAAAGGTATAGATGTGTGTGTCCAAGTTAAAGGAAACTGCAGGCTGTCTTCTTCTAATGGATTTACTACAGTATTTGAAAGCTGGGTAAAGTTTGCTGTGGTCTACAACGGCACACAAACAACAATCAGAAATGCAGCCAATATTACATACAGATAATATGCCATGAGACATGCAAATATAAATTAAATACAGAGAGGACACAAGCAATGTTCCCTCTAAGGTGCGCGCCTGTGCAATTGCGCACTGCTCAAGTGTCCTCTGCGCACAGCAAATCTATGCCACGCACAAAATCAAATAAAAAAATAAGCGTTTAACAATTTATATCTAACAAAACTGGTCATTTTCTGCATTGCAAACCAGACCAAAAGCAACTTTGTTATATCAACAGCAGCCGCTCGCTCTTTCTCACTTGCGCCAACACATGCACATATGGCACTTAGCCAGTGATGCGTTTACAGCCACACAAAAAGTCGGACAACTCCAACACCACACATAAAGTTAAGTTAAAGTTAAAGTACCAATGATTGTCACACACACTAAGTGTGGTGAAATTTGTCCTCTGCATTTGACCCATCCCCTTTGATCACCCCCTGGGAGGTGAGGGGAGCAGTGGGCAGCAGCGGTGCCGCGCCCGGGAATCATTTTTGGTGATTTAACCCCCAATTCCAACCCTTGATGCTGAGTGCCAAGCAGGGAGGTAATGGGTCCCATTTTTTATAGTCTTTGGTATGACTCGGCCGGGGTTTGAACTCACAACCTACCGATCTCAGGGCGGACACTCTAACCACTAGGCCACTGAGTAAAGTGTCATTCCAGGTTGTTACACTATGATTTACCAATCAAATGTGTGCTTATTCTAGTGTCATTTATTAGGAATCGTAATTTATAAATATTAATCATGAAATGCTGTTAGTATATTAAATAAATACTAATAAAAATATATTTTTTACAAATAGGAAGTTGCAGGAATGTACACATGATCCCCTGCTTACATCTCATTGTGCAACATGTGAATGTTTTAATGGGAACTAAATGCAATGTCTGAAAGGGGTACAAATTATTTCCAAAGCAGGACCTCCACCCAGACAAACAATACAAGTACACAGTTCATGAAAAACAATATTTTTTGTTATTGTCATTATAAGTGGGCCTAAACACTTACAGTATATTAGAAAATAACCTCATGGAAATGACTGCTGTCTTTTGATTATAATAAAAAGAGAATGTTGTCTGTCTATCTGTGTTTGCCCTGCGATGAGGTGGGGACTTGTCCAGGGTGTACCCCGCCTTCCGCCTGAATGCAGCTGAGATAGGCTCCAGCACCCCCCGCGACCCCGAAAGGGACAAGCGGTAGAAAAGGGATGGATGGATGGAGATTGAACTTGTTATTTAGTCAGGTTTGGGACAGGTGTGCTGCTGGTGTAGCCACAGTGTGCACGTCTGATGTTGCTCACATGGGCTCCACTGAATGCTCAGGGATTTTTTGCGTTTGCTCACACACATGAAAAATTAGAGGGAACATTGGACACAAATAAAGGAAAATAAATGAGCTCAATTATACCTACAAACTAGGCATAACGATGCAATATGTACATACAGCTAGCCCAAATAGTTCGTTAGCACTGATTAGCTTGCAGCCATGCACTGACCAAATAGGCCTGATTAGCACTCCAACAAGTCAATAACATCAACAAAGCTCACTTGTGTGCAATCACGCACAGCATAAAACGTTGGTGGACAAGATGAGACAAAGAAAGAGTGGCATAAAACACGTTTTACGCTGGCAGCGTTGGAGAAAGCTGTAAATGTAAACAAACTATGGTACGTTCAAGGTCTGCCAAATTTAAGACAAAATGGCGCTCGCCAAAGACCCATCAATGACGTATTTTTATTAAAAAGAGTGGGATTTCTAACAATTAAAAAGGTTTGCGTTATGTTTGTCGTCCTACAGAAACCATATAACTTTTTTTTTCCACCATCTTTTTCCATTTTCATACAGCGCTAAAGAGCAGCATGCGGTTCTAAAGCCGCAATTTAGCTACCCCTGCCCCAGACACACTACTTCAATGAACCCTTGTTTAAAATTTTTTTTTTTTTACTTTGAATACAAATTAACACAAAAAATATCATGCAACATTTTGCAAATGTTGTCATAGATATCATAATAATTATTTACCTTCAAAGCCAGGTGAAGTCTCCGACAGTTAGAATTTACTACATGTACCCAAAAGAATGTGTTTCATTCCCCCAAAAAGTATTTGTCCACCTCAACAAAGCAGGATATGATATCATTAATCATCCGAAGGGAGAACTCAGGCCTGTATTGGCCTTTCAAAGCCATGTTGTGCCTCTTTGCGTCATTCGTTCTCTTGATAGCATTGTTTGCTTACCTTCTCCTTCTCTCCCTCTGCAATCAAACACCTGTTAATGCTTTTAATGACTGATGAAAACCTATTTTATATGCTTGTTAGCCATTCATTCCATTGAATTATTATATCTAAAATAGAAAAGAAAAAAAATTATGTTTTCATTACTCTAAAAAATAATTGTGAAAAAAAATCTCTCTTTCAAATGGAAAAAAAACAATTGGTCAAATGAATGCGATTGACTGTAAACATTTCTTATAAATTGAGTAAAATAGTATTTTCTGCCTTAAAACACATTCATCGTACTAAACAAGCTAAATAAAAAAATGTGTATGTTGTTGAACATGATTCATATTCCATGTCCATAATCACTTCTTAAAGGGGAACATTATCACCAGACCTATGTAAGCGTCAATATATACCTTGATGTTGCAGAAAAAAGACCATATATTTTTTTAACCGATTTCCGAACTCTAAATGGGTGAATTTTGGCGAATTAAACGCCTTTCTAATATTCGCTCTCGGAGCGATGACGTCACAACGTGACGTCACATCGGGAAGCAATCCGCCATTTTCTCAAACACCGAGTCAAATCAGCTCTGTTATTTTCCGTTTTTTCAACTGTTTTCCGTACCTTGGAGACATCATGCCTCGTCGGTGTGTTGTCGGAGGGTGTAACAACACGAACAGGGACGGACTCAAGTTGCACCAGTGGCCCAAAGATGCGAAAGTGGCAAGAAATTGGACGTTTGTTCCGCACACTTTACCGACGAAAGCTATGCTACGACAGAGATGGCAAGAATGTGTGGATATCCTGCGACACTCAAAGCAGATGCATTTCCAACGATAAAGTCAAAGAAATCTGCCGCCAGACCCCCATTGAATCTGCTGGAGTGTGTGAGCAATTCAGGGACAAAGGACCTCGGTAGCACGGCAAGCAATGGCGGCAGTTTGTTCCCGCAGACGAGCGAGCTAAACCCCCTGGATGTCATGGCTCACACCGTCCCTTATGCCACCGAAGATGATCAAGAGAAGAATATCGACCCTAGCTTCCCTGGCCTGCTGACATCAACTCCAAAACTGGACAGATCAGCTTTCAGGAAAAGAGCGCAGATGAGGGTATGTCTACAGAATATATTAATTGATGAAAACTGGGCTGTCTGCACTCTCAAAGTGCATGTTGTTGCCAAATGTATTTCATATGCTGTAAACCTAGTTCATAGTTGTTAGTTTCCTTTAATGCCAAACAAACACATACCAATCGTTGGTTAGAAGGCGATCGCCGAATTCGTCCTCGCTTTCTCCCGTGTCGCTGGCTGTCGTGTCGTTTTCGTCGGTTTCGCTTGCATACGATTCAAACCGATATGGCTCAATAGCTTCAGTTTCTTCTTCAATTTCGTTTTCGCTACCTGCCTCCACACTACAACCATCCGTTTCAATACATGCGTAATCTGTTGAATCTCTTAAGCCGCTGAAATCCGAGTCTGAATCCGAGCTAATGTCGTTATAGCTTGCTGTTCTATGCGCCATGTTTGTTTGTATTGGCATCACTATGTGACGTCACAGGAAAATGGACGGGTGTGTATAACGATGGTTAAAATCAGGCACTTTGAAGCTTTTTTTAGGGATATTGCGTGATGGGTAAAATTTTGAAAAAAACTTCGAAAAATAAAATAAGCCACTGGGAACTGATTTTTAATGGTTTCAACCCTTCTGAAATTGTGATAATGTTCCCCTTTAAGAGTCTCGCACACTTGGATCAGTTTTCAGAATGATTTTGACGACACAGCGTCTTTGCTTTGAAGCTTTGTTCCAGATCTTTGTTTGTGATGCAATCATTCAGCCTTTGCCACCTCGTCCTCCCCGCCATTGAGCCTTCCTCCTCCTGTGTGACTGCTTTGTTTAATAGAAGATATTCCAAATCCATCTTCAGGCTCCATGTTGGATTGGTACCTCTAAATGTTGGAAAAGCTGCCATTAATACCCCAAAAACAGATGAAAACCCATTCTTAAAAAACAAAATATAGTTTTTAAATATTACATTCTCTTAAAAAGCATTTTACCTATCGGAGGCAGTTTCTGTGTGACACATCCGCAGACCACAATGCTGTCGGCTGACTTTCATCACAGTCCAACGCTCACAGTCTGACCCTCAGGGCAGACACACTCCAGTCCAAAGAGCAAACCCAATTAATAAACATGAGACGCCAGAACTGTTATAATGTCGAGCACGGATGTGTGAGAGTGTGAGTGTGATATCTGCTAAAGTGGGGCAGCCAGGCCCGTGCTCCCGGATCCAGTCCCTCACAGTCTGGATCAAACAGGTCAGAGCATGGAGGATTTAGGATGCGCTTAGATGTGTGTAAAACGTGTGTTTATGTGGGTTGTGCAAAGTATCTAAGCGTTTGTAACACAGCATGTCATTCCAGTCTTATCCAAATGTGTATTTTTAATACTTGGGGTGTATTTAAATTGAGTTTTGGGAGGGACACATTTCTGCTGGTCAGAGTAATTTCACTGGAGAAACGCTATCAAGATCCTTATCTTGAGCAGCACGCAGGCAGAATCGTTCTGTGCTCCAACACTGATGAATGGAGGTTCCCAAGTCTGCCTTTTCTGGAAAATAGCATAGCGCATGCAGACGGGGACAATGTTTTCAGTCAAAGCGATTGTTGCGGGTGGCTGGTCTCGGATCATCTTGAAGGTGAAGATGCTGACTGTGGAGGTCCTGCAGGGGCTGGTCTATGGTCTGCATTGGATGCAGCTCTGGTGGACATTCTTGCGGTCAACATGTCTATTGCACGCTCCCCCAACACATCTGTGGTATTGTGCTGTATGATAATAATTCTATAGTGGCCTTTTATAGTGGCCAACCTAAGGCACACCTGTGCAATAATCATTCTATCCAATCAGCGTCGTGATATGCCACAATCGTGAGATGAACACATTTACACACATTTGTCAATGATATTTTTGAGAGGAATAGACTTTGTGTACATTAGGGTTGTACTGTACTGGTTCTCATGAAATAAAAACGATACTATACTGCTTCTGAAAAATAGTTTTTTTTTTGCAGGCATGATGGCGCGGTTGTCACATCGTGACATTGCTGGTTTTACGAGCAGAGGAGCATATTCGGCAACACACACGCACGGAGTACTTACAAGTAGGGATGTCTGATGATGGCTTTTTGCCGATATGCGATATTTCGATATTGTCCAACTCTTTAATTACCGATACCGATATCAACCGATATATACAGTCTTGGAATTAACACATTATTATGCCTAATTTGGACAACCGGGTATGGTGAAGATAAGGTACTTTTTAAAAAAAAATTAACAAAATAAGATAAATAAATTAAAAACATTTTCTTGAATAAAAAAGAAAGTAAAACAATATAAAAACAGTTACATTGAAACTAGTAATTAATGAAAATGAGTAAAATTAACTGTTAAAGGTTAGTACTATTAGTGGACCAGCAGCACGCACAATCATGTGTGCTTACGGACTGTATCCCTTGCAGACTGTATTGATCTATATTGATATATAATGTAGGAACCAGAATATTAATAACAGAAATAAACAACCCTTTTGTGTGAATGAGTGTAAATAGGGGAGGGAGTTTTTTTTGGGTTGGTGCACTAATTGTAAGTGTATCTTGTGTTTTTTATGTTGATTTAATTAAAAAAAAGCAAAAAACGATACCGATAATAAAAAAAACGATACCGATAATTTCCGATATTACATTTTAACGCATTTATCAGCCGATAATATCGGCATGCCGATGTTATCGGACATCTCTACTTACAAGCAGACACGATGTGTAGACAGAAAGCGGGAATGGACGCATTTTGGTTTAAAAACTAACGATAAAGGTGAAGCTATAACACAGAAACGTCGCTTAGCAAGAGGTGCTTTAAAACATGGTTAGCTAGCTCGCGGCTAGCATCCATCCGCAGTGGGCAGCGTTTTAGCTACTTCTAAATCACTAATCCTCACCTCCATGGCGACAAACAAAGTATGTTTCTTACAAGTATCATCCCTGCAGGACGAGGAATAGCTAAGCATGCTTCACTACACACCGTAGGAGGATACAATAGCTCAGTGTTTTTCAACCTTTTTTGAGCCAAGGCACATTTTTTGCGTTGAAAAAATCCGGAGGCACACCACCAGCAGAAATCATTAAAAAACAAAACTCAGTTGACAGTAAAAAGTCGACTTTAAGCTATAACCCACCATGCATCAATATAGCTCTTGTCTCAAAGTAGGTGTACTGTCACGACCGGTCACATCACGCTGTGACTTATTTTGATTTTTTTGCTGTGTTCATTTGTGTAGTGTTTTAGTTCTTGTCTTGCGCTCCTATTTTGGTGGCTTTTTCTCTTTTTTTGGTATTTTCCTGTAGCAGTTTCATGTCTTCCTTTGAGCGATATTTCCCGCATCTACTTTGTTTTACCAATCAAGAATATTTCAGTTGTTTTTATCCTTCTTTGTGGGGACATTGTTGATTGCCATGTCATGTTCGGATGTACATTGTGGACGCCGTCTTTGCTCCACTGTAAGTCTTTGCTGTCGTCCAGCATTCTGTTTTTGTTTACTTTGTTGCCAATTCAGTTTTAGTTTCGTTATGCATAGCCTTCCCTAAACTTCAATGCCTTTTCTTAGAGGCACTTACCTTTTGTTTATTTTTGGTTTAAGCATTAGACACCTTTTTACCTGCACCCTGCCTCTCGCTGTTTCCGACACCTACTGATATGACAGCACCGACACTCAACAACAACACATAATTTGCAGACTATAATTACTGGTTTGCAAAAAATATTTTTAACCCAAATAGGTGAAATTAGATGATCTCCCACGGCACACCAGACTGTATCTCGGGCACAGTGGTTGAAAAACACTGCAATAGCTAACCACTAACAACAAGCTGGCGCGCCTCAGTGTAAACAAATGCCACGGGTGCATCTGAACCTGATATCCACTGTAAGAGCGGATCTAGTCAATACTACAATGACATCAATACTTTTTATCCTCACAAAATCTTTTTTCCTTTTTTTTAAATGTATATTATGTTTATAAACTCAGGAAATATGTACCGTATTTTTCGGGCTATAAGTCACAGTTTTTTTTTCATAGTTTGGCCGGGCTCCAGTGCGACTTATATGTTTTTTCCCTTCTTTATTATACATTTTCGGCAGGTGCGACTTATACTCCGGTGCAACTTATACTCCGAAAAATATGGTACCTGGACACATGAGGACTTTGAATATGACCAATGTATGATTCTTTAACTACTTGGTATCGGATCGATACCCAAATGTGTGGTATCATCCAAAACTAATGTAAAGCATCCGAACAACAGACGAATAAGTGGTTATTACATTTTAACACAAGTTTAGATGGAACGTGTTATAACAGAAAATAAGGTGACATTAATAGTAAATGTACAAGTAGGTTAATAATCAATTTTCTACCGCTTGTCCCTCATAATTTTGACAAAGTAGTAGAATGAGAAATGACACAATATGTTACTGCATACGTCGGCAGCCAAATTAAGAGCCTTTGTTTGCTTACTAACTACTAAAAGTTGTCTTGTATGTTCACTATTTTATTTAAGGCCAAAACTGTTTTTCGATTGCAATAAGAAACTTATTTTTAATGTACCGTAAAAAATTGTTAAAATAAAGCAAACATTGCCATTTTTTTGGTCCCCTGTTATTTCAAAAAGTATCTAAATACATTTTGGTACCAGTACCAAAATATTGATATAGGAACAAACCCTAGTGTACATAGAAAATGTTTTATAGCTATGGAGGTCATCTTATGAAAAATGGAAGCAAAAAAAAACATGTGATGTAAATGCAGCCTTAATATGAGTGATGAGGATTTGGATCTTCTAGCAAGTGTTCCAAAGCCCGCTGCAGGACTATTTGCGGCCCTTGTATTATTTTATTGGCCAGCAACTGATACAATTAAAAATGGCCTGTATCAAAACATGACGAAGGAGAATTAGGGCTATACAAAAACAATATAATATAAAAAAGGTTACAAGAAGTAATGAGAAAAAAGCTATTATACTACAAACCCCGTTTCCATATTAGTTGGGAAATTGTGTTAGATGTAAATATAAACGGAATACAATGATTTGCAAATAATTTTCAACCCATATTCAGTTGAATATGCTACAAAGACAACATATTTGATGTTCAAACTGATAAACATTTTTTTTTTTTTCAAATAATCATTAACTTTAGAATTTGATGCCAGCAACACGTGACAAAGAAGTTGGGAAAGGTGGCAATAAATACTGATAAAGTTGAGGAATCAATCAATCAATGTTTATTTATACAGCCCTAAATCACAAGTGTCTCAAAGGGCTGCACAAGCCACAACGACATCCTCGGTACAAAGCTTGCTCATCAAACACTTATTTGGAACATCCCACAGGTGTGCAGGCTAATTGGGAACAGGTGGGTGCCATGATTGGGTATAAAAACAGCTTCCCAAAAAAATGCTCAGTCTTTCACAAGAAAGGATGGGGCGAGGTACACCCCTTTGTCCACAACTGCGTGAGCAAATAGTCAAACAGTTTAAGATTAACGTTTCTCAAAGTGCAATTGCAAGAAATTCAGGGATTTCAACATCTACGGTCCATAATAGCATCAAAAGGTTCAGAGAATCTGGAGAAATCACTCCACGTAAGCGGCATTACCGGAAACCAATATTGAATGACCGTGACCTTCGATCCCTCAGACGGCACTGTATCAAAAATCGACATCAATCTCTAAAGGATATCACCACATGGGCTCAGGAACACTTCAGAAAACCCCTGTCACTAAATACAGTTTGTCGCTACATCTGTAAGTGCAAGTTAAAGCTCTACTATGCAAAGCGAAAGCCATTAATCAACAACATCCAGAAACGCCGCTGGCTTCTCTGGGCCCGAGATCATCAAAGATGGACTCATGCAAAGTGGAAAAGTGTTCTGTGGTCTGACGAGTCCACATTTCAAATTGTTTTTGGAAATATTCGACATTGTGTAATTTGGACCAAAGGGGAAGCGAACCATCCAGACTGTTATCGACGCAAAGTTGAAAAGCCAGCATCTGTGATGGTATGGGGTTGCATTAGTGCCCAAAGCATGGGTAACTTACACATCTGTGAAGGCACCATTAATGCTGAAAGGTACATACAGGTTTTGGAACAACATATGCTGCCATCTAAGCGCCGTCTTTTTCATGGATGCCCCTGCTTATTTCAGCAAGACAATGCCAAGCCACATTCAGCACGTGTTATAACACCGTGGCTTTGTAAAAAAAGAGTGCGGGTACTTTCCTGGTCCGCCTGCAGTCCAAACCTGTCTCCCATCGAAAATGTGTGGTGCATTATGAAGCGTAAAATGCGACAGCGGAGACCCCGGACTGTTGAACGACTGAAGCTCTACATAAAACAAGAATGGGAAATAATTCCACTTTCAAAGCTTCAACAATTAGTTTCCTCCGTTCGCAATCGTTTGAGTGTTGTTAAAAGAAAAGGTGATGTAACACAGTGGTGAACATGCCCTTTCCCAACTACTTTGGCACATGTTGCAGCCATGAAATTCTAAGTTAATTATTATTTGCAAAAAAAAAATAAAGTTTATGAGTTTGAACATCAAATATCTTGTCATTGTAGTGCATTCAATTGAATATGGGTTGAAAAGGATTTGCAAATCATTGTATTCCGTTTATATTTACATCTAACACAATTTCCCAACTCATATGGAAACGGGGTTTGTACTATACACTAACAATTATGCTTTTTTATTCATGCTAGTTAACTCTTTAGCATTTTTTGTGAAATAGATTTTTGTGCATTTGCTGAACAAAGAAGAATATCAAAGTATTGTCAAATATATGTATATTTTTTTACATTACATCTGTGGCCCGTGTTCAAAACTTAACAAACTCTGCATTAACAATATAGATATACACACTGAACGGAATTGTGAAGTGTCCTTGAGTATTTTCATTCCTAGCGGCTAGCACATTAGCATCTCATTATTCGTTTCATACATTCGATGGACTTTGCTTCCTTTGTAATTACTGCATGTGTAAAAGAAATTAGAATGGCAGCCCCCTTGTGGCCGGTTGCCCTTGAGAGGAGTTTGCCCTCATTTGTCTCGGTTAATGCTGAGTGGACGTTTGCGGTGACAGTATCCCAAACGAGACGCAACATGAGGTGAAGAAGCCCCCAGCAGCCCATAATCCAAATCGCACCTTCAGTGCCCTCTGCGTTCCTTCCTTAAATCTGTCTCGTTAGCCGCCCGTTTGACCATAAATGCTGCAGGCTGGCCCCAGCAAGCCTTGCCTCCGTTCTTCAGTTATCCCTTCCCTTACTTCCACTGTGCAATCATTCTCTGCACTAGTTTCCCCTCAGTGATCCAATAACAATGAAGACTGGTGAAGTGTACTGTATGCATGCTGCGAGAAGTTGTTTGCTTGCTGCCTCGGGCCAATCTAATAACTTAACGATGTGGAGAGGCACTTTCCTCGTGTCCAATGGGCTCCTTGGAGCATCATTTAGCAGACACGTTGGTGTACACCAACCATTACCACATCTTCTTCCATCAACTCGCAATTACGCTTTAACGTAACAGCCGTTTAGTGGGTGTGATCATCATGCATATCACGTATTACCTTGTCTTTTCTTGCACTCTGCCGGCAGACTGTTGAACGACGTAATACTTCAGGTATTTATGCCGAGTGTGCTCGTTCTTTTCTTTTCTTTTTTTTTTTTTTGCGCTTTTGCTTGTAGCTCAGAGGAGCCACCAAGGAGCGTGTTTCTGTGCCGTCAATTGCCTCAGAGAACATTTGCAAGTGCGTGAGTGTGAGGAATAAAACAAAAATTCCCAGTGCAGAAAATACACCTGTGAATTTACCCCGACTGTGGTTTCCTCTCATTATTCGTCTGCCGAGAGAGTCAAACATTCGACTTTATCTGCCTTGTGTCCCCTGAGGAAGACGCAAAATAGATGCAGTTTGTCACTCGATTAGGATGAAATGCTCTGCGCATTTACCAGAAATAATGTGTTTTGTTGAGCTCATTCCAATAAAAGGGTGTTAACTTGATCAACAGCAGTTTATATTATGTAACTTTTGTTTTTTTCTCAAACTGCTTGACTTCTTGCTATACGCTAATTTATAGGCACATATTGTCTGCGTAATAAAATCATCTGTGGTTTACCATTCATCGTTAAAGGGGAACATTATCACAATTTCAGAAGGGTTAAAACCATTAAAAATCAGTTCCCAGTGGCTTATTTTATTTTTCGAAGTTTTTTTCAAAATTTTACCCATCATGCAATATCCCTAAAAAAAGCTTCAAAGTGCCTCATTTTAACCATCGTTATATACACCCGTCCATTTTCCTGTGACGTCACATAGTGATGCCAACACAAACAAACATGGCGCATAGAACAGCAAGCTATAGCGACATTAGCTCGGATTCAGACTCGGATTTCAGCGGTTTAAGCGATTCAACAGATTACGCATGTATTGAAACGGATGGTTGTAGTGTGGAGGCAGGTAGCGAAAACGAAATTGAAGAAGAAACTGAAGCTATTGAGCCATATCGGTTTGAACCATATGCAAGCGAAACTGACGAAAACGACACGACAGCCAGCGACACGGGAGAAAGCGAGGACGAATTCGGTGATCACCTTCTAACCAACGATTGGTATGTGTTTGTTTGGCATTAAAGGAAACTAACAACTATGAACTAGGTTTACAGCATATGAAATACATTTGGCAACAGCATGCACTTTGAGAGTGCAGACAGCCCAATTTTCATCAATTAATGTATTCTGTAGACATACCCTCATCCGCGCCCTTTTCCTGAAAGCTGATCTGTCCAGTTTTGGAGTTGATGTCAGCAGGCCAGGGAAGCTAGGGTCGATATTCTTCTCTTGATCATCTTCGGTGGCATAAGGGACGGTGTGAGCCATGACATCCAGGGGGTTTAGCTCGCTCATCTGCGGGAACAAACTGCCGCCATTGCTTGCCGTGCTACCGAGGTCCTTTGTCCCTGAATTGCTCAAACACTCCGGCAGATTCAATGGGGGTCTGGCGGCAGATTTCTTTGACTTTATCGTTGGAAATGCATCTGCTTTGAGTGTCGCAGGATATCCACACATTCTTGCCATCTCTGTCGTAGCATAGCTTTCGTCGGTAAAGTGTGCGGAACAAACGTCCAATTTCTTGCCACTTTCGCATCTTTGGGCCACTGGTGCAACTTGAATCCGTCCCTGTTCGTGTTGTTACACCCTCCGACAACACACCGACGAGGCATGATGTCTCCAAGGTACGGAAAACAGTCGAAAAAACGGAAAATAACAGAGCTGATTTGACTCGGTGTTTGAGAAAATGGCGGATTGCTTCCCGATGTGACGTCACCTTGTGACGTCATCGCTCCGAGAGCGAATAATAGAAAGGCGTTTAATTTGCCAAAATTCACCTATTTAGAGTTCGGAAATCGGTTAAAAAAATATATGGTCTTTTTTCTGCAACATCAAGGTATATATTGACGCTTACATAGGTCTGGTGATAATGTTCCCCTTTAATATATATACTGTAAGTGACAATACAATGTAATAGCAACACAAGCAGTGACATATAATAGTCATTGAATAGTTCATGCTTAAAGGGGAACTGAACTTTTTTTGGAATTTTGTCTATTGTTCACAATCATTATGAAAGACATGAAGACGGATGGATTTATTTTTTTAATGCATTCTAAATATTAAACAAACGTAATTAAAAGTCTGCTGCCAGCGGAGCCAATGGAAGCTCCACATATGCATACATACACTCATGCACATAATCACGTTTCATCAAACATATATTAATGTTGTTGCTCTAGGGGAAACTGAGTAACACACGGCACACTGACAAAGCTTAACCTATTGTTACTATAACAATCTACAAGGTTAATATAGGTTGCTCCTCTTTATTCCCCTCCATTTTTCTGCATTCTTTTGTATCTGTAATTATCATTACGTATATGTATTGTTGCATTTGAACAACTGTATTGATAATTGTAAATTATTGGTATTGTTCATTATCAATAGCGCTATTTCTATTGGTATTTGTATTGCTCCATTTGTAGTGTAATAATGCTCATTGTCATTTCTGTATTATTATTTATTTCGCTAATTGCTTCTTTGCTATCACTTTTACCATCATATTTGTACATATCGTATTTGCTGATGTTGCTCCATTGTTGTTGTTGTTTTTGTTGTGTTTGCTGTTGTTGTTTTTGTCTCTCTGTCTAATCCCCCTCTTGTCCCCACAATTCCCCCCTCTGTCTTCTTTTCCCCCCTCTTTCTATCCCCTCCTGCTCCGGCCCGGCTGTATGAAATGATAATATAAATACATGTAATAAAGTCAAATACAAATAAGGCAACAAGCCTTATCCAAAACCGTCGCTCAACATTGCTATGTTGCCGTCTGAGATGTGTTGTATCCAAAATAGCTGCAATCGCGCGTTTCCTTCTCTTAAGGTATTCATGTGTGATTTCTTCAATCGCCTGTACATGTAGAAGAAGGAGAAACACGGGCATGTGTGGATGATTCGCCTCCATCTTTCTAGTGGTTACCTCAGAGTGGAAACCAGTTGTTATGTATCTGGCAGTGGTTCATTCTGACGTCACTTCCTCTCCGAACTCCGTTTATAAACGATCAATGAGTCCATACAGAGCTAAGAGCCGGAGATTCAAGAATTAGATGGCGTACTTACCCGTGTAAAACAAAATATCCAAGGAGGGGATTCTTAAGTGATTAGGTGGCTGACACAGGGTTTAGGCTAAATAGTTATTTGTTTAAGGAGTTATCTGGCTTAATGTAGACAGGACCTTTGTCATGTGTATGTATAGATGAGTGTGTTTATATGTATGTATATATGTGTGTGTATATATATGAGTATACATGTATAGATATGTGTACACGTATATACAGTATATACAGTTGTGGTCAAAAGTTTACATACCCTTGTTAAGAATATAATGTCATGGCTGTCTTGAGTTTCCAATAATTTCTACAACTCTTATTTTTTTGTGATAGAGTGATTGGAGCACATACTTGTTGGTCACAAAAAACATTCATGAAGTTTGGTTCTTTTATGAATTTATTATGGGTCTACTGAAAATGTGACCAAATCTGCTCGGTCAAAAGTATACATACAGCAATGTTAATATTTCACTGCAATAAGGCGCTTTTGGTAGCCATTCACAAGCTTCTGGCAAGCTTCTGGTTGAATTTTTGACCACTCCTCTTGACAAAATTGGTGCAGTTCAGCTACATTTGTTGGTTTTCTGACATGGACTTGTTTCTTCAGCATTGTCCACAGGTTTAAGTCAGGTTCCAAAACCTTAATTCTAGCCTGATTTAGCCATTCCTTTACCACTTTTGACGTGTGTTAGAGATCATTGTCCTGTTGGAACACCAAACTGCGCCCAAGACCTAACCTCTGCGCTGATGATTTTAGGTTATCTTGAAGAATTTGGAGTTAATCCTCTTTTTTCATTGTCTCATTTACTCTCTGTAAAGCACCAGTTC
The DNA here is from genome assembly GCF_033978685.3 of Nerophis lumbriciformis. Lineage (NCBI taxonomy): Eukaryota > Metazoa > Chordata > Actinopteri > Syngnathiformes > Syngnathidae > Nerophis > Nerophis lumbriciformis. Next base: position 19,090,204 of record NC_084582.2, read on the forward strand.
CATTGGCAGCAAAACAGGCCCAGAGCATAATACTACCACCACCATGCTTGATGGTAGGGTTGGTGTTCATGGGATTAAAGGTCTCACCTTTTCTCTTTCAAACATATTGCTGGGTATTGTGGCCAAACAGCTCAATTTTTGTTTCATCTGACATCACATGGACAAAGAGAAGACCTTCTGGAGGCATCAGCTGTGGCCCACTGTGCCACAGCTGGCCTGCCAGGTGGCACGGTGGGCCCGGTTCTGGGGGTCCTGTCGCTGGCCGGCCTGGCTGCCGTACTTTGGCTCTCTTGTTCTCTGGGTATCGCACCTGCTGTTATGGGTTGGGCTCTCTGGGTGGCTGGGGCCGTACTTTGGCTCCCAAACATACTGGGACACAAATACTGTATATTTGTGCATGATATTGTTAAGTGTATAAAGACATTCTTCGTCCTGTGAATCATTTAACATTTTACCTAGATATCACCTTGTGTTTATCAATTTTTGAATTTACTGTGAATGCTCTTATTTGTCATTTTTGGCTTCCCAAAAGCCTGAATTGTCCCTACAGGCTTTATGTAGGTTACAAGCTCTTCTGTCTCCGCAGGAGGCCTCAGCTTCCTTTTGCAACAACAGGGCTGGCATGGTGTTTTGAAGAACTCATAATATACCTTTTTAATCACTGCGCCTTTTGATTTGACCACGCTCCCATCCAAACGTGACAGCTGTCTCTCTGTTGATAACATTCCTCGCCAGCCAGCGCTGCATGGGGTGAATCATTCCGCTGTGACTCTCTAAAACCTTCAAAAGTGGGTATTACTAAAGAAAAGAGTGTCTTTATCGACATTCACTCTGGCCTGCGCGTCTTATGTGTGCTCTTAACAAAAGGAGTCTTCTTCACTGAGATAAAGGGAGTTTTAACCGTGTGTTTGCGTTCATCCTTTGTTCATCTCTGGTGTGGAGGATTTTTTTTTTTTTACAGCTACACTTGTCTTCAAAATGAAGGGTAAATAAGACATTTGGAATTTTTTTTTTAATAATGCCTGTGCATTACGAATGCCCATGAACTTTTCATGGAATTGAATGGCAATTTTACTCATAGTTAAATCTCCTTAAGGAAGCCATTTGTGCTTTTCTAATCCCATACCAGACACCAGGCTGCAACAGATTTGCCTCATTAGATTCATTTATTCGCATAAAAATGTTATTTTTTTTCAGTCTTTGTGTCACCATGACGGACTGTTTTTTCGCTGGGGAGAATGCGGGATTTCTGTTTATCTGTACAATTCCTACAGCACCTACCACACTGTGTTCTTTATGCTGATGTGACCTAAAATTGTCATGAGTGGTTTTTGGGGACAAGCCTAGCGCTTGGTGTTTGAGCCACGTTTTAATGATGCGCCCTGTTGCACGCTTCTCGAGCAGAATTTCATCATGGAGGGAAAACAAACAGTGTGCAGTGAGGATCAAAGTGTCATTTGAAATGCTCTCATCAAACTGAGCAGAAGGGACTGACAGCTCCTCCCATCTCCAGCTGAGAGAAGGAGGCTTTGTTTCATAGGCTGTCTGATGACAAGTTCATAAGATAGGATGGAGAACAGACAAGAGTGAATGCCCCCGTACGTGCAACGAGCACATGATTTGCTTTAAATGAACCCCCTGTATCTCCATATGTCCTGTGAGATTTATTTTTGTTTCCAAATGGATACAAAACAAAAAGAGCTGACAAAACATAAAAGACTAGATTTTAGGAAAAAAAAAAATTCAATCGTGAAATTATCTGTCCATGCAGCTAGTTAATTGTACTTGATAAGACATCCTAAATAAAGATTTGTATATCTTATAAGATACAAATACGTATTTTATTCTGAAAACAAGCATTATTTAACATGTAATTCCTCAAAGGCCTACTGAAATGCGATTTTCTTATTTAAACGGGGATAGCAGGTCCATTCTATGTGTCATACTAGATCATTTCGCGATATTGCCATATTTTTGCTGAAAGAATTTAGTAGAGAACATCGACGATAAAGTTCGCAACTTTTGGTCGCTGATAAAAAAGCCTTGCCTGTACCGGAAGTAGCAGACGATATGCGCGTGACGTCACAGGTTGTGGAGCTCCTCACATCTGCACATTGTTTACAATCATGGCCACCAGCAGCGAGAGCGATTCGGACCGAGAAAGCGACGATTTCCCCATTAATTTGAGCGAGGATGAAAGATTCGTGGATGAGGAAAGTGAGAGTGAAGAACTAGAGGGCAGTGGGAGCGATTCAGATAGGGAAGATGCTGTGAGAGGCGGGTGGGACCTGATATTC